>NC_086447.1:59076122-59376122 GCF_028390025.1 Pseudophryne corroboree | reverse complement strand
GTCTCCTGACTGCCGGTCACATAACTACATCCCCTGTGACATTCCGTATTCAGTCAGTAAAAAGCAGGAACATACGGATTGTACAGTTCGGACTGGGTAACAGGACTGCCGTCAGAAATTGTGGGGCCCGGGACTGACAAAATAGAGAGGGCCCCCCACAAAAGAAAAAAAAAAAGAATCTGCCACACTGCTCCACCACAAAGTCTTGTTGTTTTAAGTTCTCCATGCCAACAGCCTGTGCAACTCTCCAGTTATTGGCAGCAGAAGCCAGGGGTGGGACTCCCTCTCTATAAGGACTCCAGTACTCTCATTCCCCCCCTGATGACTGCTGGGTAATATAATTTCCATTTGCTGGGCATTACACCGGACCTATACATATTGCTAATCTTGCATCCTGAAATCATTAAGTCTATATAATCTGATGGGCCATACTCTTTAACACCCACTGGAATCTGTCAGACCGGTCTTTCCTAATATCAGACCTTGCTACTATATTATATTATACATCTGTGCCAATAAATGTTTGTTATGGTTTTTTTTTATAAATTCAACTACCTTTTAATCTAAACTGCAGTTCATATTTTATATTTTACATCCCAAAAACCAAAGAGCTATTTCTTTTTCTTTTTTATACACTACATTCTCCCCGGGGGCTGGACGGCAGCATAAGGGGATTTGGGAAAGAGGAGCTGGGATGCGGGAGAGAGACTCGACTGCTGTCACACAAACAGAAACCGGAAGTACCTGTACAGCGCCTCCGCCAAGTAGGGCTGGGGCAGCTCCAGGTACATGGCGGCTTGTGACAGCTGTATGGCGCTGACCTCAGGCTCCTAAAATGTCCTGACGCTTAGTCCTTCCGTGCGGCTGTTTCCTGGGAATGTTACCACAGTAGCAGCGGGCCGCGGGATGACAGAGCTGACCAGCCAGCGTCAGCAAGTAGGCGTGTCTGTGCTGTATGGTACGGGGAACGATCACCCTCATCGCCCCCCCGCTAAATCCGGCACTGTTGTAGGCCCTGGGCAAAGCAATGCACTGGGGCCCCTATGATCTGACACTCTCCCCCGTTAATATATTCAGACCCCAGGGCAGACACCCACTGCTCCATTTCCCCAATGTCATACCCCTAATCAGACATCTAAATGCCCCCACCCCAATTAATAAAGCAAACCACAGATCTGACAATCCACCCTACTCGTGCACAAATGAAAAAAAAAAAAAAAAAAAATCAGAACTTTTTCCCCCTGTGGCCCAGTGCTCTCTCCACATGCTTCCATACAGTGAATGACTATCAGCATTCTGATTGGTGGATAGCTCCATCCATCCACCAATGGCATGCTGACAGCCAATCACTGTGTGGCTGCAGAATGGGAGGCAATTATAGAATGCTGCCTGGCCTCTTTGATTGGCCCACTCAATAAGAGCAGCTCGGGCAGCATTCACTACCTGCCTCCCAAGTAGCTCCTGTAGACACCAGCCATGAAGGCAGAGTTCCCCTGACCCAGCCCACCCCTGAATAAAGTCCCATCCCCTACAGTCATTGGGCAGCTGCCCAGTGTGTCAAGACGGTACTTCTCCCAATGTCTTCAGATGTCAGAGTAAGCAGAAGCTATATATGAAGACCATGGTGCAACCATATCCTCTCCATAAAGCTGGCTGAATACCGATTATCTCTTCCTATCTTGAGGCTGTTTAGGTCTGTTTGGCACAAGTTCTCCTTTGCTACCCATAAACTACACTCATGTCATAGTTACTGTAGATTCCAGTGTACAGCACCCAGGAGTGACCAGTAAGACATCTGCATACATTATTCCCTCCACCAGTCAGTGCAAATTGCTGATTGGTTGATTAATTGGTAACTAGCCAGGCAGTATATTGCTGTGACAGCGGCCGCCTTTCATACAGCACGATGAGTATATATAATAATAATAATATAATAATATGAAGAGTGACTTCTTCCTTGATACGATATACTTTGATATATGTGTGTGAACATAGGTGACTTACTGTATATGAACTCCAGCTTCCAGCCATAGAGTAATTCTGTGGTTGTATCACTCCCTCTAGTGGCCACATCTAATACAGCACTCTACTCACAGGGACCACTTACAATATAAGGAATCGCAAATAGGGGGTCATTCCGACCCGTTGGCACGCTGCTGGTTGTTGCAGCGGTGTGAACGGGTCAGTTCTGTGCCTGCGCGGTGCCCGCAATGCGCACGCGCGTCGTTGCCCAGCGACGGCCGCCGCTGGGCAATGACCAGAAGAACGAAGAAAGTAATCACTGGCGCGATCACAAGAAGATTGACAGCAGGAAGGCGTTACGGGGCGGCAACTCACCATTTTCCGGGAGTGGTGAGTCCAACGCAGGCGTGTCCAGGCGTTTGGTGGGCGGATGTCTGACGTCAATTCCGGGACCTGCATCGCTGGATCGCTCACACAGGGTAAGTAACTGTTACCCTGGTCTACGTTCTACACAAAACTTTTTTTGCATAGCAGGGCTGCACAAGCGTTCGCAGCCTTGCTATGCAAAATAAACCCTCCCCCATAGGCGTCGTCGAGTTGATCGCATGGGCAGCAAAAAGTTGCTACGTGTGATCAACTCGGAATGACCCCCTTAGGTCCTTGTGTTCTCATTGGGGGTCATTCCGAGTTGTTCGCTCGCAAGCTGCTTTTAGCAGCTTTGCACACGCTAAGCCGCCGCCTACTGGGAGTGAATCTTAGCTTATCAAAATTGCGAACGAAAGATTCTCAATATTGCGAAAAGACTTCTCTGTGCAGTTTCTGAGTAGCTCCAGACTTACTCGGCATCTGCGATCAGTTCAGTGCTTGTCGTTCCTGGTTTGACGTCACAAACACACCCAGCGTTCGCCCAGACACTCCTCCGTTTCTCCAGCCACTCCCGCGTTTTTCCCAGAAACGGTAGCGTTTTTTCGCACACACCCATAAAACGGCCAATTTCCGCCCAGAAACACCCACTTCCTGTCAATCACATTACGATCACCAGAACGAAGAAAAAACCTCGTAATGCCGTGAGTAAAATACCTAACTGCATAGCAAATTTACTTGGCGCAGTCGCACTGCGGACATTGCGCATGCGCATTAGCGTCTAATCGCTCCGTTGCGAGAAAAAAATAACGAGCGAACAACTCGGAATGACCCCTATTGTCTCCTGGTTTATAGGAACATGATGTCTCTGAGTCAATATAGGACACTTTGTGTATTGTTGGGTCAGGACCAGGAGAAAGGGATAATTAAAAATTCTACTGGTTACCTGAGTAAACGTTACTGTACACAAACTATTAACCATTAGCTCTCAGATTAAACCAGACTGAATGAACAACTCAGCCCAGGATTGTACAACTCCCTGCGTCCTTTCCCCCCATACATAATCCACTTGTCATATTGCACAGTATGATTCTGATTGGACGCAGTACACACAGCAGCTGCTGAGTGGGTCAAACCAACCAACATTTCCAGCAGCCGGGATGAAAAATCCTGGCTGTCATACCTACAACTGTAATAGTCAGGGCTTTCCTTCTGACTGCTGGAATGTTGGGGTGATCAGGGGTTAATTTAGGGGTCAAGCCGCCCAAAGCACATTATTGGTCTCCCCCCCATTGCGTCACTGCCCCTTCATGTCAGGCCCAGTCAGATGCCTCAAGACTGCAAAAGCAGCCCAAAACCTCACCCTCAGGCCCATTTTCCTCATTCCCGTCTGTAGCAACATATAATATTTAAAAATTAAGTCCTAAAGACAATGCAAAAAAAAATAATAATAATCACTTGGTCTCATCATCCTGCTGTGCCGCCCTCCAGGCATGACTCAGGGGCATTCTCAAACATAGAAAGTTGGTATGCCCCATATAGTAAGGACAGTCCTGAGGTCCCGTCACTCTGATGATTAATGTAAGACATACATGAAGCTAAATCGAGCTGTCATTTAGGAGACCAAGGGGTCCTATTCATGAAGTTTTGTGCAAATGAATTGTTAGTTTTCACTATACTCATATATGGCATCAGTTTCATGCGATGTATAACGTGGCTAAGTAGCAACTCATGTAGGGTTACCCTTCCAACGAAGCGATCCAGTATCCGGGGCACCAACAATTCTCTCTTCAGTCTGGATTCGACAGTCAGGTCCATTCTACGTGGAGTTCAGGAGAGGCTGCTGGGATGTAAGAATGGCTGCCGGGCTGACAGACAGGGAAGTAATCACCTACGCTGTCCTTTTCACATTGTAGTACAGACTACGCCACCCTGAGATGGCGAATCTGTACACGACTGCGTTAATGGAAAGCTGAGCTCTCCGATCTTTACTATAGTATGGTGATATGATTCAGCCACAGAGCTGGGGGGCGCTAGAGAGCTATTAACTTCTCCACGGTAACCTGCTCTGTGAATAGCACTATGCAAAACAGGGCATTTCCCTGCTCTCTGAATAGACCCTTTAGGGGCTGATGTATGAACAAGGGTCTGCCCCCAAGGGGCAGTGAAAGGAGTGGAGAAGTTGCGCAGTAGAAAAATCATCGGGAAAATGCCACTACACCATTTTTCCGGAGACTTGTGGATGCGTACTGGACTCTGGTACAGCGCTATGGTCTCTAGTGACCCTAGTGCTCAGAGTTCCACTGCGCGGCCAGCTAGAGTGGACAGGGCCCAGATGGAGATTGCACACGGTAATACACTGTGGTAGCAAGAACAAAAATTACACCTACATACTAAATGGGGTAACATTAGGGGAGTCTGTACTGGAAAAGGACTTAGGTGTCCTCATAGTGTTATGATTCCAGCACTCTGGTCAGAGGAGATCTTATGGCAAGGACCGGAGCACTGGAACGGAATGCTGGGGAAGGGAGCAGGACAGGAAAATAGCCCCTGGCGCCCTAACTCTGTTGTCTCACCCGTGTTGTCAGCAATCCCCTGCGAGACTATGGTTTCTTGAGCCCTTGGCAGCCGCGTTTGAAGGGCGGATTATGTCTGCCCAACTTCGATGCCCCCCGGTCTTAATGAGAGACAAAGGGAAACCCGAGACAGGGTGATAACAAGAGGCCCTCTAACTAAACAACCAGGCCAGGGGCTAAGCAAACTCAAAACTATAATATGTGCGGAGAAACCGCCAGGGAAAAGGACAACCAAAATATCCACTTGTCCAATTCTCCTACCCGGCACCGCCGAGTACCAGAGAGGACTTGTGGAAGCGGAACCCTCCGCAAATGCTCCAAACACAAAATATAAAAGGTAAAGCGGCTGAGCCGCAACACACGGCAGAGCCGCAACTCACGAACACCACTGGATATAAAACGGTGATCAGTCAGGACTCCAGGGAACCAAACGACCTCTTGGGATGAGATGACAACTCCCGAATACCGGACTTCTGAGGACTGGAATGACCGGATACAGCAGGACTGGAAACAGACTCTCAGCAAACAAAGGCAGCATGCAGGAAGCTATTACCGGCGTCTGTGAGAAGCCCTGGGAGTGTATTTAACAAGGAGTCTTCCAATCAGCTGCTAAAGGCTGATTAGAATAAATGCCGTGCAGCTGCCTTGCTGCACGGCCAGAGAGCAGGTGAATATCTTAATTTCCTAAAGCCTAGCAACGGGGAACGCGGTCCGCCAGTGGCGTCCCCGTTGCTAGGGTCCGTGCGGCTCAGCGCGCCCGGCGTCTAGCGTTGCTAGGGAGCCGGCGGCTGTACGCGCACGGCGTCTCTAGTTGCTAGGCGCCGGGCCGCGCAGACAAGCGGACCCCGGCGCCTAACAGTACCCCCCCCCTTGAGGAGGGGTCAAGGAACCCCTAAAGCCAGGTTTCTGAGGAAATTCCCGAAAAAATGCCCTCTTGAGCCTCGGGGCATGAAGATCCTTATCCAGGACCCAAGACCTTTCCTCCGGACCATAGCCTTTCCAGTGAACTAGAAAATACAGCCGACCCCGGGACAATTTGGAATCGAGAACCTTCTCTACCAAGAACTCCTGTTGTCCCTGTACATCCACTGGAGATCTACCCTGAGAGATCTTCCGAGGAAATCTACTGGAAGAAACGTATTGTTTCAACAGGGAACAATGAAACGTATTTCCAATCCTGAGAGATCTTGGTAAACGTAACCGAAAGGCAACTGGGTTGACTCTTTTAATAATAAGAAATGGCCCAATAAATTTGGGTCCCAGTCTAGCCGAGGATTGTCGAAGCCTGATGTTGCGAGTCGACAACCACACCCTATCTCCCACCTTAAAAGTGCAAAGACGTCGGAGCCTGTCAGAAAATTTCTTCTCTCGAAAGGCCGCTTTTCTGAGAGCAAGGTGCACCTTTTTCCAAATGGCTCTGAGATGGGAGGTTAAGGTTAGCGAGGAGACTGAGGAATGATGAAAAAAAGAATTAGCTCTGGGGTGAAAACCAAAAACTGAAAAGAATGGAGACTCTTTAGTGGAGGAATGACAAGAATTATTGTAAGCAAATTCAGCCAACGGAAGAAACTCGGACCAATCATTCTGGAGTTTGGCTGAATACAAGCGCAAATATTGTTTCAATGATTGGTTAACTCGTTCAGTTTGCCCGTTGGATTGTGGATGGTAACCGGATGTTAACGACAATTTCATCTTCAATCAGGCACAAAAACATTTCCAGAATTGTGCGATGAATTGTGGACCCCGATCAGAAACAATATCAGTAGGCAACCCATGAAGCTTGAATACATGGCGGAGAAACAAAACTGCCAACCCTTGGGCAGAAGGCAATCGGGGAAGAGCAATAAAATGAGCCATTTTACTAAAACGGTCCACTACCACCCATATGACTCGGAATCCGGCTGAAAGGGGAAGGTCAACCACAAAATCCATGGAAATATGAGACCACGGCCTGAGAGGAACATTTAAGGGCATAAGTTGCCCGATGGGCAAGGAACGGGGAACCTTATGCTGTGCACAAACCTGACATGAATAAACAAATTCCTTGACGTCTTTAGAAAGACCAGGCCACCATACTGAGCGAGAGACTAACTCCAATGTCTTAGAGACTCCTGGATGCCCTGAAACTTTGTTATCATGGAATTCCGTTAAAACAGTAGCTCTCAAAAACTCAGGGACGTAAAGACGACCAGCAGGAGTAATCCTAGGAGCTTGGTGTTGAAGCTGTTTTAACTGGGTAAATAAATCTTGTGTGAGGCCCGCCCAGATGACCGAAGATGGAAGTATGGGGGTAACAGGATTGTTATTGTGAACCGGAAGAAAGCTACGTGACAGGGCATCAGCCTTAGTATTCTTGGAACCAGGCCTGAAAGTGATTATAAATTTGAAACGCGTAAAAAATAATGCCCAACGTGCCTGCCGGGCATTAAGCCGCTTAGCCGATTCAATGTATTGCAGGTTCTTATGGTCAGTCAATACCGAAACAGTATGTTTTGCTCCCTCCAGCCAATGCCTCCACTCCTCGAAAGCCCACTTTACCGCCAGTAACTCCCGATTACCAACGTCATAGTTGGACTCAGCGGAGGAGAATTTCCTGGACATAAAGGCACAAGGATGTAACTCCAGAGACTCCGGATCCTTTTGAGAAAGGATAGCCCCCACTCCAACCTCCGAGGCATCAACCTCCACCACAAAGGGCAATTCCGGATTAGGATGTCTGAGAACTGGAGCCGAGACAAAGGCTTGTTTCAAGGCCCGGAAGGACAACTCAGCTTCACGCGACCAGTTGGTAGGATCCGCTCCTTTCTTTGTCAGAGCTACAATGGGAGCAACCAGGTCAGAAAAAGAATGAATGAACCTCCTATAATAATTCGCAAACCCTAAAAAGCGCTGAATTGCTTTTAAATTGGTGGGTTGCGCCCAACTAAGGATGGCCTGGAGTTTCTTTGGTTCCATGGAAAATCCCTGAGGGGAAATTATGTACCCTAAAAAAGATACTTCCGTGACATGAAACTCACACTTCTCCAGCTTGGCATATAAATGATTCTCACGTAACTTTTGAAGAACCAGACGCACCTGGGTAACATGTTGTTCCATTGATTCAGAAAAAATCAGGATGTCGTCTAAGTAAACGACCACGAATTTCCCTAGGAAGTCACGGAGCACATCGTTAATGAGGTCTTGAAAAACTGCCGGAGCATTGGACAGGCCGAACGGCATCACCAGGTATTCGTAGTGACCCGACTGAGTACTGAAGGACGTTTTCCACTCATCTCCAGATTTAATTCGGATGAGGTTGTACGCTCCTCTAAGGTCAATTTTAGAAAAAATCACAGCAGAACGTAACTGATCAAAGAGTACAGAAACCAACGGCAAAGGATAGGTGTTTTTAACTGAGATCTTATTCAGGGCTCTAAAATCAATGCAAGGTCTAAGCGAGCCATCCTTTTTCTACACAAAGAAGAAGCCTGCACTTAAAGGAGATTTTGATGGTCTAATAAATCCTTTCTCAAGGCTCTCCTTTACATAATCATTCATAGCCGCAGTTTCTGGCCCGGATAATGCATATAATCTTCCCTTTGGCAATGCGGCACCAGGAATTAACTCAATGGCACAATCATAAGGCCGATGGGGAGGCAGAATGTCCGCATTGCCTTTGGAGAAAACATCAGCAAACTCCTGGTATTCCACCGGAATGAGTTCTGGAATGATAGCTGCTACTCTGACTGGAAACGTGATACATTCCTTATCACAAAAAGTACCCCATTGTGAAATCTCCCCCGACCGCCAATCAATGGTGGGATTATGAAAGGCCAACCAAGGGTGACCCAGAACAACTGGAACTGCTGGGCAATGTGTAAGAAAGAACTCGATTTTCTCGGAATGTAGAGCTCCTACTGTAAGTAGTACAGGGGGTGTATGGAGAGAAATAATCCCATTAGACAGCGGACTCCCATCTAAGCCATGCATGGTGACACACCTATCCAAAAGTAACTGAGGAATGCCTAAGGCCTTAGCCCAAGTTAAATCCATAAAGTTTCCTGCAGCTCCACTGTCAACAAAAGCCGACACCGAAGAACTGAGGCTGCCAAAGGAAACTTTAACTGGGACTAAAAGGGAGTTATTCGAGGAGATAAGCTGCAGACCTAGGTGAACCCCCTCACAATTCACCTGGTCAAAGCGTTTCCCGACTTGTTCGGACAATTACGAGCAAAATGTCCCTTACCCCCACAGTACAGACAAAGACCAGAATTTTGCCTTCTGGCTCTTTCTTCAGGAGACAGCCGGGAGAGACCCATCTGCATGGGCTCCTCTACGTCTTCAGGAATGGAATATACACACGGACTTGACCTTACAGGTGCTCCTTTTTCAGCCCTCCGCTCTCTGAGACGACGATCAATCTTAATAGAAAGCTCCACGAGTTTATCGAGAGTCTCAGGAGCGGGGTACTGAAGGAGACTGTCTTTTATAGACTCTGATAAGCCGAGGCGAAACTGACTGCGCAGGGCTGGGTCATTCCAGCCACAGTCGTTCGACCAACGGCGAAACTCCGTACAATAAACCTCCGCAGGATTTCTACCCTGTCTGAGAGCGCGCAACTGACTTTCAGCGGACGCCTCTCTATCAGGGTCATCATACAAGAGCCCTAAAGACTCAAAAAAAGCGTCAACTGACAACAATGCCGGATCCTCTGCTCTTAAACCAAATGCCCAGGTCTGAGGATCCCCCTGGAGCAAAGAAATAATAATCCCGACCCGCTGAGATTCAGTACCCGAGGAAGTCGGTCGTAAACGAAAATAAAGTTTACAGGATTCTTTAAAATTAAAAAAACTCTTTTCTATCACCAGAAAAACGGTCAGGCAAATGCATCTTTGGTTCAGGGACTACCCTTGGGGAAGCTCGCAAAAGATCTTCCTGCGACTTCACCCGAAGAGAAAGATCCTGAACCATCTGAGTAAGTTCTTGAATCTGGCTGACTAAGAGCTGACCAGGATTTGGCCCTAAACCTGTTGGATTCATGAGGCCGATAAACTCTCACAAAACTGAATGAGAAAAAATTAAACCCCGTTTAATTTTAAGTTTTGGTATGGCCGGTAATAATGTTATGATTCCAGCACTCTGGTCAGAGGAGATCTTATGGCAAGGACCGGAGCACTGGAACGGAATGCTGGGGAAGGGAGCAGGACAGGAAAATAGCCCCTGGCGCCCTAACTCTGTTGTCTCACCCATGTTGTCAGCAATCCCCTGCGAGACTATGGTTTCTTGAGCCCTTGGCAGCCGCGTTTGAAGGGCGGATTATGTCTGCCCAACTTCGATGTCCCCCGGTCTTAATGAGAGACAAAGGGAAACCCGAGACAGGGTGATAACAAGAGGCCCTCTAACTAAACAACCAGGCCAGGGGCTAAGCAAACTCAAAACTATAATATGTAAGGAGAAACCGCCAGGGAAAAGGACAACCAAAATATCCACTTGTCCAATTCTCCTACCCGGCACCCAGTGGCGTAAGTTCGCCCCAGTCGCCCGGAGGCATGATAAATGTTGGTGCCCCCCCTACATATCGCCGGCATAACGACAGCATGGTGAGCGCAAATGAGCCCCTTGCGGGCTCGCTACGCGCGCCACGCTATTTATTCTCCCTCCAGGGGGGGTCGTGGACCCCCACGAAGGAGAAAAACTGTCGGTATGCCGGCTGTCGGGATTCCGGCGACGGTATACTGTGCGCCGGGATCCCGACAGTTGGCAACCTGAAGACCACCTATAATGCCCCTGTACAGTGCCACATACATATAAAAATGTCAAAAAATGGGTGCCTCCACACTGCCAGAAACATATGTCCCCACAGTGCCAGATACATATATGCCTCACAGTGCCAGATACACATGACCCCCAGTGCCAGATATACTTGTCCCCCCAGTGCCAGATATGCCCCCAATGCCAGTGTCCCCACAGTGCCAGCTATGCCCCTAGTGCCAGATATATATGTCCCCAAAGTGCCAGCTATGCCCCCAATGCAGTGTCCCCACAGTGCCAGATATACATGTCCCCACATAGTGCCAGCTCTGCACCCAGTGTCAGATATACGTGTCCCCCCAGTGCCAGCTATGCTCCTGTGCCAGATATGCCTCCGGTGCCAGCTATGCCCCTAGTACCAGATATATATGTCCCCAAAGTGCCAGCTATGCCCCCAATGCAGTGTCCCCACAGTGCCATATATGCCCCCCAGTGCCAGATATACATGTCCCCACACAGTGCCAGCTCTGCCCCAGTGCCAGATATATATGTCCCCACAGTGCAAGCTATGCCCCTAATGCCAGTGTCCCCACAGTGCCAGATATGCCCCAGTGCCAGATATACATGTCCCCACACAGTGCCAGCTTTGCCCCCAGTGCCAGATATACGTGTCCCCCCAGTGCCAGCTATGCCCCTGTGCCAGATATATATGTCCCCAAAGTGCCAGCCATGCCCCCAGTGCCAGATATGCCCCCAGTGCCAGATATATATGTACCCAGAGTGCCAGCTATGCCCCCAATGTCAGTGTTCCCAGTGTCAGATATGCCCCCCTGTGCCAGATATATATGTCCCCACAGTGCAAGCTATGCCCCTATTGCCAGTGTCCCCACCGTGCCAGATATGACCCCAGTGCCAGATATATATGTCCCCACAGTGCCAGCTATGCCCCCAATGCCAGTGTCCCCACAGTGCCAGATATGATCCCCAGTGCCAAGTATACAGGTCCCCACAGTGCCAGCTATGCCCCCAATGCCAGTGTCCCCACAGTGCCAGATATGACCCCCAGTGCCAGGTATACAGGTCCCCACAGTGTCAGCTATGCCCCCAATGCCAGTGTCCCCACAGTGCCAGATATGACCCCCAGTGCCAGGTATACAGGTCCCCACAGTGCCAGCTATGCCCCCAATGCCAGTGTCCCCACAGTGCCAGATATGACCCCCAGTGCCAGGTATACAGGTCCCCACAGTGCCAGCTATGCCCCCAATGCCAGTGTCCCCACAGTGCCAGATATGACCCCCAGTGCCAGGTATACAGGTCCCCACAGTGCCAGCTATGCCCCCAATGCCAGTGTCCCCACAGTGCCAGATATGACCCCCAGTGCCAGGTATACAGGTCCCCACAGTGCCAGCTATGCCCCCAATGCCAGTGTCCCCACAGTGCCAGATATGACCCCCAGTGCCAGGTATATACAGGTCCCCACAGTGCCAGCTATGCCCCCAATGCCAGTGTCCCCACAGTGCCAGATATGACCCCCAGTGCCAGGTATACAGGTCCCCACAGTGCCAGCTATGCCCCCAATGCCAGTGTCCCCACAGTGCCAGATATGACCCCCAGTGCCAGGTATACAGGTCCCCACAGTGCCAGCAATGCCCCCAGTGCCAGTGTCCCCACAGTGCCAGATATGACCCCCAGTGCCAGGTATACAGGTCCCCACAGTGCCAGCAATGCCCCCAGTGCCACATATAGATGACCCTCCCCCCCATCCCTTGTGCTGCTCACCGCGCTGCTGCTGCTGTCTGTGAGGGGAGGAGAGTGCAGCGTGCGCCTCTCCTGCCCCTCACTCTCCGGCGGCTGTGTCCCTCTTCAATTATGCACCGGTCCATGAGCCAATCAAAGCTCGTGGACCGGCAGCCTTAGCTGCCGGTCCGCGAGCTCTGATTGGCTCACGGACCGGCGCTGAATTGAAGCGCGCCGCCGCCGGAGAGTGAGGGGCAGGGGAGGCGCACGCTGCGATCCCCTCCCCTCACAGACAGCAGCAGCAGCGCGGTGAGCGGCACTGGGGACAGTGGAGGAGATGCGCCCCCTTGAGGCCAGGAGCCCGGCGGCAGCCGACTCCACTGCCTCCCAGAGTTCCGCCCCTGCCGGCACCGCCGAGTACCAGAGAGGACTTGTGGAAGCGGAACCCTCCGCAAATGCTCCAAACACAAAATATATAAGGTAAAGCGGCTGAGCCACAACACACGGCAGAGCCGCAACTCACGAACACCACTGGATATAAAACGGTGATCAGTCAGGACTCCAGGGAACCAAACGACCTCTTGGGATGAGATGACAACTCCCGAATACCGGACTTCTGAGGACTGGAATGACCGGATACAGCAGGACTGGAAACAGACTCTCAGCAAACAAAGGCAGCATGCAGGAAGCTATTACCGGCGTCTGTGAGAAGCCCTGGGAGTGTATTTAACAAGGAGTCCTCCAATCAGCTGCTAAAGGCTGATTAGAATAAATGCCGTGCAGCTGCCTTGCTGCACGGCCAGAGAGCAGATGAATATCTTAATTTCCTAAAGCCTAGCAACGGGGAACGCGGTCCGCCAGTGGCGTCCCCATAGCTAGGGTCTGTGCGGCTCAGCGCGCCCGGCGTCTAGCGTTGCTAGGGAGCCGGCGGCTGTACGCGCACGGCGTCTCTAGTTGCTAGGCGCCGGGCCGCGCAGACAAGCGGACCCCGGCGCCTAACACATAGATAGCAAACTAAGCAGCACCCAAAGTAGGATTGCAGCAAAGAAGGCTAATAAGATATTAGCATGCATAAAACGGGGAATTTATGCAAGGGACTAGAGTGTTATACTCCCATTATATAAATCACTAGTGAGGCCACACCTTGAATAGTGTGTACAATTCTGGGCACCGTACTACAAAAAGGATATCCTGGAGCTAGAAAAGGTTCAGAGGTGGGCGACCAAACTAATTAAGGGCATGGAGACGCTGGAATACGAGGAAAGGCTTGAAAGACTAGGCATGTTTACACTGGAAAAGAGGAGACTAAGAGGGGACATGATCAACATCTACAAATATATAAGGGGTCAATACACAGAGCTTGCACAGGACCTGTTTTTGGTTAGATCAACACAGAGGACACGTGGACACTCGCTCAGGTTAGAGGAGAGGAGATTCCGCACAATACGGCGTAAAGGTTTTTTCACAGTAAGGACAATACGTGTTTGGAATTCCCTGCCTGAGGGAGTAGTAATGTCGGACACAGTCAACACCTTTAAGAATGGGTTAGATAAATTCCTAATGGATAAGGATATCCAGGGTTATGGTGCGTAGTCGCACACTATAGTTACTATGAAGAGGGAATAAAACACAACGGCTGACATCAGCATCAGACAAAATTTAGACCAAAATAATCCTGCATAGGAGAACACAAATAGGTTGAACTTGACGGACCAATTGTCTTTTTTCAACCTTAGATACTATGTTAGATACTATGCAGGGCCGGCTCCGGGGCTTGTGGCGCCCCGGGCGGCTTTAGGGGGCGTGGCTTTGTACAGGGGGCGTGGTCATTTACGCCCCCTGTACAGCTGAATTGATGTGCGGTGCGCGATGACGTCATCGCGCACCGCACAGCAAAGGTCCTCTCCACGAAGGGAAACTAGACGCGTAGCGTCTAGTTCCCTTCGTGGAGAGGACCTTTGCTGTGCGGTGCGCGATGACGTCATCGCGCACCGCACAGTAAAGGACCTCTCCAGGAAGGGAAACTAGACGCGTACGCGTCTAGTTTCCCTTTGCAGCGGTAGCGGCCGGGGGCAGCGGACAGCAGGCAGCAGGGGGCACACACCAGGAGCGGATCTTGCCCTGGTGCGGCGCCCTCCGGAGGGCGCCCTGCGCCCTCCGGAAGGCGGCGCCCCGGGCAAAAGTACTGCTTGCCCGTGGCAAGATCCGCTACTGATACTATGTTACTATGTTACACGGCCCTCTCCTCTCTTAAGATGCCCCTGGTTCCTGGAGTGGCTTTTGAAGTAACATTTCATTGTAACAGCCTTGTGCGTTTCCAGCCAGACCCACTAACGGTTGTGCAGCACGTTTTTCTGTGGCAGTGGCAAAACCAAGCAATAGTGAAACCTCCTTCTCATACATCAGGTGGATGTGTACAAACAGAAAAGTATTCCACCCGCGCACATTTCATCAGTGACCTTTAAAGTCTCCCTGGAGATTCATTATATATCTCATTCCACAATTGAAAATATATATACAGTGTATATATATATATATATATATATATATATACATATTTTTTTTTTTTTTTTATATGGATGCAATACGAGATGCATATCTGTGCCACAGCACGGACACCCCAACCTGCTCACTCTCTCCCACCAGGAGGTACCACGTTATCACAAAAACTATCCTGACGCCCAACATTGTGGTACTCAAATGTGCAATAGAGCGACCTAGCCTGACGGAGGATGGCCAGTCCACCTAACACAAACATAAAGATACAAAAATACAGGTGGCGCTTCATTGCACAAACATACACAACAATACCGGATTAACTTGATGGTAAAGGTAATAGCCACTGTGCCCATAATGACAATATTATGGGCCTAATTCAAGGATGATTGCAAAAGCAAAATCTTTCTCTAATGGGCAAAACCATGTGCACTGCAGGTGGGGCAGATGTAACATGTGCAGAGAGAGTTAGATTTGGGTGGGTTATATTGTTTCTGTGCAGGGTAAATACTGTCTGCTTTATTTTTACACTGCAATTTAAATTTCACCCCACCCAAATCTAACTCTCTCTGCACATGTTACATCTGCCCCACCTACAGTGCACATGGTTTTGCCCATTAGAGAAAGATTTTGCTTTTGCGATCAACCCTGAATTAGCCCCTAACTACTGAATTTATATAGAATGCCAGCAATGTAGATGAGGCAGCCGCAGATACTGGCGGGATATAACGGTGTCTCCTAGCAATGAGGGGGTAGTAAGCTGTGCTCAAAGAGAGATGCTTCTTTGCAGGCTGCAGTAACCGGGCTTAGCGCAAAGCCGGCGTTGGCACAATGGCTCCCCATAATGGGTATAAATAGTAATAGTAATAGAAGGTATAACAGCGGCTGATCACTCCGTATCATTCAACGCGTTTCACCGCACACAGAAGCGGAAGTCCCAAAGTATTAACTTTACCATCAAGTTTTAGTTATCCACTAACATGGTATCCTATACACCCATTCATTGTTGGACATCTTATTATTGTGGCTGCAAAATCTGAGAGTCTCCGGAGATACTGGTGCTATTAACTACCTTGTATATTAATGAACTTTGCATAAATCTTACTATTATATTACAGGTTGAGTATCCCATATCCAAAATGCTTGGGACCAGAAGTATTTTGGATATCGGATTTCTCCATTTTTGGAATAATTGCATACTATAATGAGATATCATGGTGATGGGACCCTAGTCTAAGCACAGAATACATTTATGTTTCATATACACCTTATACACACAGCATGAAGGTAATTTATTACAATAATTAATAATTAACAATATTAATAATTTTTTGTATTTAACAAAGTTTGTGTACATTCAGCCATCAGAAAACAAAGGTTTCACTATCTCATTCTCACTCAAAAAAATCCGTATTTTGGAATAATCCGTATTTTGGAATATTTGGATATGGAATACTCAACCTGTACTATTATAAATACTAACATATACTGTATCAATCCTTTTCTGCAGATTGGGACTTTGAAACATACATAGAAAAGTGATAAAGTGGAGAGTGATAAATCCAATCAGCTCCTAACTGCCAAGTCACAATCTATGTTTGAAAAAATAAGATTTTACTTACCGATAAATCTATTTCTCGTAGTCCGTAGTGGATGCTGGGGACTCCGTCAGGACCATGGGGATTAGCGGCTCCACAGGAGACAGGGCACAAAACTAAAGCTTTAGGATCAGGTGGTGTGTACTGGCTCCTCCCCCTATGACCCTCCTCCAAGCCTCAGTTAGGATACTGTGCCCGGACGAGCGTACACAATAAGGAAGGATATTGAATCCCGGGTAAGACTCATACCAGCCACACCAATCACACCGTATAACTTGTGATCTAAACCCAGTTAACAGTATGACAAACGTAGGAGCCTCTGAACAGACGGCTCACAACAATAACAACCCGATTTTTTTGTAACAATAACTATGTACAAGTATTGCAGACAATCCGCACTTGGGATGGGCGCCCAGCATCCACTACGGACTACGAGAAATAGATTTATCGGTAAGTAAAATCTTATTTTCTCTGACGTCCTAAGTGGATGCTGGGGACTCCGTCAGGACCATGGGGATTATACCAAAGCTCCCAAACGGGCGGGAGAGTGCGGATGACTCTGCAGCACCGAGTGAGAGAACTCCAGGTCCTCCTCAGCCAGGGTGTGCCCCTGACCAAGTAGCAGCTCGGCAAAGTTGTAAAGCCGAGACGCCTCGGGCAGTCGCCCAAGATGAGCCCACCTTCCTTGTGGAATGGGCATTTATATATTTTGGCTGTGGCAGTCCTGCCACAGAATGTGCAAGCTGAATTGTACTACACATTCAACTAGCAATCGTCTGCTTAGAAGCAAGAGCACCCAGTTTTTTGGGTGCATACAGGATAACAGCAAGTCAGTTTTCCTGACTCCAGCCGTCCTGGAAATCTATATTTTCAGGGCCCTGACAACATCTAGCAACTTGGAGTCCTCCAAGTCTCTAGTAGCCGCAGGTACCACAATAAGCTGGTTCAGATGAAACGCTGACACCACCTTAGGGAGAAACTGGGGACGAGTCCGCAGCTCTGCCCTGTCCGAATGGACAATCAGATATGGGCTTTTGTGAGACAAAGCCGCCAATTCTGACACTCGCCTGGCCGAGGCCGAGGCCAGGGCCAACATCATGGTCACTTTCCATGTGAGATATTTCAAATCCACAGATTTGAGCGGTTTAAACCAACGTGATTTGAGGAATCCCAGGACTACGTTGAGATCCCACAGTGCCACTGGAGGCACAAAAGGGGGTTGTATATGCAGTACTCCCTTGTCAAATTTCTGGACTTCAGGAACTGAAGCCAATTCTTTCTGGAAGAAAATCGACAGGGCCGAAATTTGAACCTTAATGGACCCCAATTTGAGGCCCATAGACACTCCTGTTTGCAGGAAATGCAGGAATCGACCGAGTTGAAATTTCTTCGTGGGGCCTTCCTGGCCTCACACCACGCAACATATTTTCGCCACATGTGGTGATAATGTTGTGCGGTCACCTCCTTCCTGGCTTTGACCAGGGTAGGAATGACCTCTTCCGGAATGCCTTTTTTCCCTTAGGATCCGGCGTTCAACCGCCATGCCGTCAAACGCACCCGCGGTAAGTCTTGGAACAGACATGGTACTTGCTGAAGCAAGTCCCTTCTTATCGGCAGAGGCCCTGAGTCCTCTGTGAGCATCTCATGAAGTTCCGGGTACCAAGTCCTTCTTGGCCCATCCGGAGCCACGAGTATAGTTCTTACTCCTCTACGTCTTATAATTCTCAGTACCTTTGGTATGAGAAGCAGAGGAGGGAACACATACACCGACTGGTACACCCATGGTGTTACCAGAACGTCCACAGCTATTTCCTGAGGGTCTCTTGACCTGGCGCAATACCTGTCCAGTTTTTTGTTCAGGCGGGACGCCATCATGTCCACCTTTGGTCTTTCCCAACGGTGCACAATCATGTGGAAACAACTTCTCGATGAAGTCCCCACTCTCCCGGGTGGAGGTCGTGCTGAGGAAGTCTGCTTCCCAGTTGTCCACTCCCGGAATGAAAACTGCTGACAGTGCTATCACATGATTTTCCGCCCAGCGAAGAATCCTTGCAGTTTCTGCCATTGTCCTCCTGCTTCTTGTGCCGCCCTGTCTGTTTACGTGGGCGACTGCCGTGATGTTGTCCCACTGGATCAATACCGGCTGACCTTGAAGCAGAGGTCTTGCTAAGCTTAGAGCATTGTAAATTGCTCTTAGCTCCAGTATATTTATGCGGAGAGAAGTCCCCAGACTTGATCACACTCCCTGGAAATTTTTTCCCTGTGTGACTGCTCCCCAGCCTTTCAAGCTGGAATCCGTGGTCACCAGGACCCAGTCCTGAATGCATAACTGTGGCACTTTAGTAGATGAGCACTCTGCAGCCACCACAGAAGAGACACCCTTGTCCTTGGAGACAGGGTTATCCGCTGATGCATCTGAAGATGCGATCCGGACCATTTGTCCAGCAGATCCCACTGAAAAGTTCTTGCGTGAAATCTGCCGAATGGAATCGCTTCGTAAGAAGCCACCATTTTTCCCAGGACCCTTGTGCAATGATGCACTGACACTTTTCCTGGTTTTTGGAGGTTCCTGACTAGCTCGGATAACTCCCTGGCTTTCTCCTCCGGGAGAAACACCTTTTTCTGGACTGTGTCCAGAATCATCCCTAGGGACAGCAGACGTGTCGTCGGAGACAGCTGCGATTTTGGAATATTTAGAATCCACCCGTGCTGTCGTAGAACTACTTGAGATAGTGCTACTCAGACCTCCAACTGTTCTCTGGACCTTGCCCTTATCAGGAGATCGTCCAAGTAAGGGATAATTAAGACGCCTTTTCTTTGAAGAAGAATCATCATTTCGGCCATTACCTTGGTAAAGACCCGGGGTGCCGTGGACAATCCAAACGGCAGCGTCTGAAACTGATAGTGACAGTTTTGTACCACGAACCTGAGGTACCCTTTGTGAGAAGGGCAAATTTGGACATGGAGGTAAGCATCCTTGATGTCCAGGGACACCATATAGTCCCCTTCTTCCTGGTTCGCTATCACTGCTCTGAGTGACTCCATTTAGAATAGGTCTCACCGAGCCGTCTGGCTTCAGTACCACAATATAGTGTGGAATAATACCCCTTTACTTGTTGTAGGAGGGGTACGTTGATTATCACCTGCTGGGAATACAGCTTGTGAATTGTTTCCAATACTGCCTCCCTGTCGGAGGTAGACGTTGGTAAAGCAAACTTCAGGAACCTGCGAGGGGGAGACGTCTCGAATTTCCAATCTGTACCCCTGGGATACTACTTGTAGGATCCAGGGGTCCACTTGCGAGTGAGCCCACTGCGTGCTGAAACTCTTGAGACGACCCCCCACCGCACCTGTTTGTACGGCCCCAGCGTCATGCTGAGGACTTGGCAGAAGCGGTGGAAGGCTTCTGTTCCTGGGAATGGGCTACCTGCTGCAGTCTTCTTCCCTTACCTCTATCCCTGGGCAGATATTATGGGGACGAAAGGACTGAGGCTGAAAAGACTATGTCTTTTTCTGCTGAGATGTGACTTGGGGTAAAAAAGGTGGATTTTCTAGCTGTTGCCGTGGCCACCAGGTCCGATGGACCGACCCCAAATAACTCCTCCCCTTTATACGGCAATACTTCCATGTGCCGTTTGGAATCTGCATCACCTGACCACTGTCGTGTCCATAAACATCGTCTGGCAGATATGGACATCGCACTTACTCTTGATGCCAGAGTTTCGCATATATAGAAATGCATCTTTTAAATGCTCTATAGTCAATAAAATACTGTCCCTGCCAAGGGTATCAATATTTCCAGTCAGGGAATCCGACCAAGCCACCCCAGCGCTGCCCATCCAGGCTGAGGCGATCGCTGGTCGCAGTATAACACCAGTATGTGTGTATATACTTTTTAGGATATTTTCCAACCTCCGATCAGTTGGCTCCTTGAGGGCGTCCGTATCTGGAGACGGTAACGCCACTTGTTTTTATAAGCGTGTGAGTGCCTTATCCACCCTAAGGTGTGTTTCCCAACGCGCCATAACTTCTGGCGGGAAAGGGTATACCGCCAATAATTTTCTATCGGGGGAAACCCACGCATCATCACACACTTCATTTAATTTATCTGATTCAGGAAAAACCACATGTAGTTTTTTCACACTCCACATAATACCCTTTTTTTTGTGGTACTTGTAGTATCAGAAATATGTAACATCTCCTTCATTGCCCTTAACAAGTAACGTGTGGCCCTAAAGGAAAATACGTTTGTTTCTTCACCGTCGACACTGGAGTCAGTGTCCGTGTCTGTGTCTGTGTCGACCGACTGAGGTAAAAGGACGTTTTAACGCCCCTGACGGTGTTTTAGACGCCTGGACAGGTACTAATTGGTTTGCCGGCCGTCTCATGTCGTCAACCGACCTTGCAGCGTGTTGACATTATCACGTAATTCCTTAAATAAGCCATCCATTCCGGTGTCGACTCCCTAGAGAGTGACATCACCATTACCGGCAATTGCTCCGCCTCCTCACCAACATCGTCCTCATACATGTCGACACACAAGTACCGACACACAGCACACACACAGGGAATGCTCTGATAGAGGACAGGACCCCACTAGCCCTTTGGGGAGACAGAGGGAGAGTTTGCCAGCACACACCAAAAACGCTATATTATACAGGGACAACCTTTATATAAGTGTTTTTCCCTTATAGCATTTTAATATATATATACATATCGCCAAATAAGTGCCCCCCCTCTCTGTTTTAACCCTGTTTCTGTAGTGCAGTGCAGGGGAGAGCCTGGGAGCCTTCCCACCAGCCTTTCTGTGAGGGAAAATGGCGCTGTGTGCTGAGGAGAATAGGCCCCGCCCCCTTTTCGGCGGGCTTCTTCTCCCGTTTTTCCGAGACCTGGCAGGGGTTAAATACATCCATATAGCCTCCAGGGGCTATATGTGATGTATTTTTAGCCAGAATAAGGTATTATACATTGCTGCCCAGGGCGCCCCCAGCAACGCCCTGCACCCTCCGTGACCGTTGGTGTGAAGTGTGTGACAACAATGGCGCACAGCTGCAGTGCTGTGCGCTACCTTCATGAAGACTGAAAAGCCTTCTGCCGCCTGTTTCTGGACCTTCAATCTTCAGCATCTGCAAGGGGGGTCGGCGGCGCGGCTCCGGGACGAACCCCAGGGTGAGACCTGTGTTTCCGACTCCCTCTGGAGCTAATGGTGTCCAGTAGCCTAAGAAGCCAATCCATCCTGCACGCAGGTGAGTTGAACTTCTCTCCCCTAAGTCCCTCGATGCAGTGAGCCTGTTGCCAGCAGGACTCACTGAAAATAAGAAACCTAAAAACTTTTTCTAAGCAGCTCCTTAAGAGAGCCACCTAGATTGCACCCTGCTCGGACAGGCACAAAAACCTAACTTAGGCTTGGAGGAGGGTCATAGGGGGAGGAGCCAGTACACACCACCTGATCCTAAAGCTTTAGTTTTGTGCCCTGTCTCCTGCGGAGCCGCTAATCCCCATGGTCCTGACGGAGTCCCCAGCATCCACTTAGGACGTCAGAGAAATGACAGTTAAGAGCTGATTGGCTGGCACTTTAGCTCCGTGCAATTTATCAATCTCCAAGGCTTAATAAACCTGGGCCTGTGTCTGATACAATATAACTGTTTTATGTGGCTACTTCTATAATATAAAAGCAATTTTTATTTGTTATTTTTATTTATTGTATGGATTTATCTACGTTTACTAGAATTTTCATCACTTGTGATGTTGATGTTATATGTAGTATTTCCTGCTGATCCATTATGTATACCCTATTTCTGGGAGTTATATACACTTTATAGTTTAAAAAATATATTATATATTTGTATATGAATCCAGTATTGTTGTGCATGTTTGTGCAATCAAGGGGCACCTGTAGTTCTGTATTACAACGTCATCAAACCTGCGGACAGTTATCATAATCTGGACAAGTTTAAATTTGTATACACATTACAACTGAGTACAATCCATAGGCAAATGCAGGGGGGGTTTCCGGTTGCCTGGAAATGCCAACCTGCAGTTTAAAGGGACAGAGCTGCTGCACATGCCCAGTGGTAATAGCTTTTTCTACCATGTTTGCTGTGTGTGTGTGTGTGTGTGTGTGTGTGTGTGTGTGTGTGTGTGTGTGTGTGTGTGTGTGTGTGTGTGTGGATCTGAACCCTCAGTCACTGCAGTGGTCCAGAGAGTAGCTGCCAGGAAGAAGAGACAGGAGCCTTACCATGAGGTGGGAGAATGTGTATTTAGAAAGTACAGTTCTGTCTCCTACTGGTTCTCTAATGTTTGTGTATTTATTCATTATCAGATGTTTAACTTTTACCTGACCACTTATTTTATTTATATTAGTTAAATATGTTTGATACAGCCTAAGATATAGACCATCTATAGCAGGGGCGGCCAGACTTTTGGAGTCGGCGATCTACTTTGAAAGCTAAAAAGCTTTTGTGATCTACCTAGGAGGAATAATAGCGTGCGCCGCAGGCGCGCGCAAAAAGGGGCGTGGTATAACAAAAAGTGGGCGTGGTATAACAAAAAGTGGGCGTGGTATAACAATAAAAGGGACGTAGCCTTGCTGCACAGAGTGTAATGACTGCCTCACATGATATAACACATTGGCCCCCACAGGTAAAAACCTCAAACACATATGCCCCCACAGTGCCAGATACACATACCCCACAGTGCCATGTGCCCACAGTGCCAGATATGCCCCCACTGTGCCAGATTACAGATATGCCCCCACAGTGCCAGATATGCCCCCACAGTGCTAGATATGCCCTCACAGTGCCATGTGCCCACAGTGCCAGATATGCCCCCACAGTGCCAGATGCAGATATGCCCCCACAGTGCCAGATTACAGATATGCCCCCACAGTGCCAGATATGCCCCCACAGTGCCATGTGCCCACAGTGCCAGATATGCCCCCACAGTGCCAGATATGCCCCCACAGTGCCAGATATGCCCCCACAGTGCCATGTGCCCACAGTGCCAGATATGCCCCCACAGCGCCATATTACAGATATGCCCCCACAGTGCCATGTGCCCACAGTGCCAGATATGCCCCCACAGTGCCAGATTACAGATATGCCCCCACAGTGCCAGATATGCCCCCACAGTGCCAGATATGCCCCCACAGTGCCATGTGCCCGCAGAGCCAGATATGCCCCCAGTGCCACATGTGACCCCACAGTGCCAGATATGCCCCACATTGCCAGACATGCCCCCACTGAGCCATGTGCCCACAATGCCAGATATGCCCCCATAGTAGAGCTCACCGGAGTGGAGAGCGCAGTGCGCGCTTCTCCTGTCTGCCGCCCACCCTGCTTCTCAGTCTAATCTCCGGCGGTGACGGCAGCGTGTATAGCTCAAATCAGGCGCCGGTCCGCGAGCTCTCATTGGCTAACGAACCGGCACCTGATTTGAGCTATACACTCCGCCATCACTGCCGCAGACCAGACTGAGGAGGCAGAGCGGCAGGCAGGAGAGGCGCGGCTTCGGGTGGCTGGGCGGCGGATCGCGATCGACTGGTCGCATGTCCGCGATCGACTGGTCGATCGCGATCGACTGTTTGGCCACCCCTGATCTATAGTATTAAATATTAATACTGTGTTCAACACAGTATCCAGTGTATGAAAGGACCAATGTGTACAATAATGTCCAGGGTTGGGTCTTGGTCCTTCTACCCAGGGCTGTTTCTAGCCAATTTGGCTCCCAGTGCGAGATTTCAAAATGCGCCCCCCCCCCCCCCCCCTTGACATAAAGAAAATGTGCCCCACCCACCCCCAGATATAAAAAAAAATAAAAAAAATCATGCGCGCGCGCTCCCGACAAGGGTGTGTGGCCTCATTAAAATGGGAGTGGCCTCATTTAAATGGGTGTGGTCTCATTAAAATGGGCGTGGACTCATCTGATCTCATCATCGCAGCCACCACAGGGAGAAAAAAAAAAGTCCCCATTTTACACATTACGGCAGGCAAGAGTCCCCATTTTACACATTGCGGCAGACACGTGTCCCCATTTTACACATTGCGGCAGACACGTGTCCCCATTTTACACATTGCGGCAGGCACGTGTCCCCATTTTACACATTGCGGCAGGCACGTGTCCCCATTTTACACATTGCGGCAGGCACGTGTCCCCATTTTACACATTGCGGCAGGCACCTGTCCCCATTTTACACATTACGGCAGGCACGTGTCCCCATTTTACACATTACGCAGGCAAGAGTCCCCATTTTACACATTATGGCAGGCAAGAGTCCCCATTTTACACATTACGGCAGGCATGTGTCCCCATTTTACACATTACGGCAGGCATGTGTCCCCATTTTACACATTACGGCAGGCAAGAGTCCCCATTTTACACATTACGGCAGGCAAGAGTCCCCATTTTACACATTACGGCAGGCACGTGTCCCCATTTTACACATTACGCAGGCAAGAGTCCCCATTTTACACATTACAGCAGGCAAGAGTCCCCATTTTACACATTGCGGCAGGCACGTGTCCCCATTTTACACATTGCGGCAGGCACCTGTCCCCATTTTACACATTACGGCAGGCACGTGTCCCCATTTTACACATTACGCAGGCAAGAGTCCCCATTTTACACATTATGGCAGGCAAGAGTCCCCATTTTACACATTACGGCAGGCATGTGTCCCCATTTTACACATTACGGCAGGCATGTGTCCCCATTTTACACATTACGGCAGGCAAGAGTCCCCATTTTACACATTACGGCAGGCACGTGTCCCCATTTTACACATTACGCAGGCAAGAGTCCCCATTTTACACATTACAGCAGGCAAGAGTCCCCATTTTACACATTACGGCAGGCAAGAGTCCCCATTTTACACATTACGGCAGGCAAGAGTCCCCATTTTACACATTACGCAGGCAAGAGTCCCCATTTTACACATTACGGCAGGCAAGAGTCCCCATTTTACACATTACGGCAGGCAAGAGTCCCCAATTTACACAATACAGCAGGCACGTGTCCCCAATTAACACAATACAGCAGGCACGTGTCCCCATTTTACACATTACGGCAGGCAAGACTCCCCATTTTACACATTATAGCAGGCAAGAGTCCCCATTTTACACATTACGGCAGGCAAGAGTCCCCATTTTACACATTGCGGCAGACACGTGTCCCCATTTTACACATTACGGCAGGCAAGAGTCCCCATTTTACACATTGCGGCAGACACGTGTCCCCATTTTACACATTGCGGCAGGCACGTGTCCCCATTTTACACATTGCGGCAGGCACGTGTCCTCAGTTTACACATTGCGGCAGGCACCTGTCCCCATTTTACACATTACGGCAGGCACGTGTCCCCATTTTACACATTACGCAGGCAAGAGTCCCCATTTTACACATTACGGCAGGCAAGAGTCCCCATTTTACACATTACGGCAGGCATGTGTCCCCATTTTACACATTACGGCAGGCATGTGTCCCCATTTTACACATTACGGCAGGCAAGAGTCCCCATTTTACACATTACGGCAGGCACGTGTCCCCATTTTACACATTACGTAGGCAAGAGTCCCCATTTTACACATTACAGCAGGCAAGAGTCCCCATTTTACACATTACGGCAGGCAAGAGTTCCCATTTTACACATTACGGCAGGCAAGAGTCCCCATTTTACACATTACGCAGGCAAGAGTCCCCATTTTACACATTACGGCAGGCAAGAGTCCCCATTTTATACATTACGGCAGGCAAGAGTCCCCAATTTACACAATAGAGCAGGCTTGTGTCCCCATTTTACACATTATGGCAGGCAAGAGTCCCCATTTTACACATTACGGCAGGCACGTGTCCCCATTTTACACATTACACAGGCAAGAGTCCCCATTTTACACATTACGGCAGGCAAGAGTCCCCATTTTACACATTGCGGCAGACACGTGTCCCCATTTTACACATTGCGGCAGGCACGTGTCCCCATTTTATACATTGCGGCAGGCACGTGTCCCCATTTTACACATTGCGGCAGGCACCTGTCCCCATTTTACACATTACGGCAGGCACGTGTCCCCATTTTACACATTACACAGGCAAGAGTCCCAATTTTACACATTACGGCAGGCAAGAGTCCCCATTTTACACATTACGGCAGGCATGTGTCCCCATTTTACACATTACGGCAGGCATGTGTCCCCATTTTCCACAATACGGCAGGCAAGTGTCCCCATTTTACACATTACGGCAGGCAAGAGTCCCCATTTTACACATTACGGCAGGCAAGAGTCCCCATTTTACACATTACGGCAGGCAAGAGCCCCCATTTTACACATTACGGCAGGCAAGTGTCCCCATGTTACACAGTATGGCAGGCAAGAGTCCCCATTTTATACAGTACGGCAGGCAAGTGTCCCCATTTTACACAGTATGGCAGGCAAGAGTCCCCATTTTACACAGTACGGCAGGCAAGTGACCCCATTTTACACAGTACGGCAGGCAAGTGACCCCATTTTACACAGTACGGCAGGCAAGTGTCAAGTGTGTGGGAAGGAAGGGAGAGGGGGGGGGAGAGAGAGACAACTTACATTTGAAGATGTTCTTCCCGCTCTTCAGGCCAGGCCGCCTCTCCTCCCTCGCGCCGGCCGCCTCCTCCTTCCAGCTTGGCTCCCCCTCCTCTTCCCGAGTACTCCTGCTTGGGAGGCGGAGTTTAGCGGAATGACACGATTGCGTTGTGACGTCACAACGCAAGCGCGTCATTCCGTGAAACTCCGCCCCCCGAGCAGGAGTACTCGGGAAGAGGGGGAAATAGGGACCAGCAAAGTGCCGCGGCGGGCGCCCCGTGCGGTTGCACGGCGCACCCGCCGCAAGAAACGGCACTGCTTCTACCGTTTTCTCCAATGTTCCGCACAGCGGTACATTGTGGATTGTATTTGGAAACCCCCCTCTAGAAATCCTGCCTTTGCCGCTGCAATCAAGAAAAAGAGCAGCAGAACGTCAAGAAACTGGATTTGCCTTATCATGGACATTTTAAGAAATGAAGGGGCCGTATGCAGTGGGTTTGTCGTTCCTGTTCCCATTACAGAAACACAGCTGGGCCTTATGGAAAGGCAATTAAAGCCTGACTTCTGTGTGTTGAAGGATGCAGCAATATGGTTCTTTATCTCCCTCTAGTGGCCACATGTAATATGTCATGTTCCATACGCCAACCTTAAATAGTGTCTCAGGGTATTGTCAGTCTGCAGAATCAAACTTTAAATAACAGTTTATTGTATCAGTAAAACGAGACAACGTTTATAGAGACTATAATGGCGGTAATCATTTGCCAACATTAAAGGATTCTTTCTAATCATACATGATGGTTGCCTGAAGACAGAGAGAGATTATACACTTTTTGGGAATATTCACATACCTTGGGCCCGATTCTGAGCCGGATGTATGAACAAATGCGGAGAGATCCCATGGGTAGTTAAAACTTTGCAAGTGCTGCAGAAAGCAATTGCAGGCTGCACACACGCTGCACATAGACTGAACGTGCCATCTGAGCATTACATCCATTGACGAATCTCACTTTCCGTGACATGGGCATTTGTAGGGGGCACAAATTAGAAAGAAACAATGACACATGCGCTTGTAAAGTATTAAAAAACCACAAATTCAATTTATTAAAATAAAATCATATACCCCACAGTCAACTGGACAGAAAACATATTTAAAACTCACAACATATAAGGTGCAATATAGTATGAACTTTAATATAAAACACCACTCCCCAGGAGGCTTATTTAAGGATTTGTCCATATAGCAGCGGCCATTTTATAAGAGCAAGAACAGGCCGCCTGCTGGGTGAAGATCAAGGGCCCGAAACCCGTCGGTGAAGCCTCTGGAAGCCCCGAGGCAGCGGTACGCAATGCAAAAGAGCTAGCACTGGCCACCACTGCCCAGGTAAAGGCTTTAGGAAGCCCGGAGGTGGTGGGAGTTGTCCCACCTCCAGCGAAGACCACACGGTGGCAGTGGTTGAAACAGGCTTTGTTCAGCTAAACCCTCCTAGACCACCAGGGCACTATACCCGTGGGTACGTCTGGCGTTAGGCCTGTGGCGCAGTTACGAGGTCTCTAAGCCAAGAGGATCATAATGGGGCATTAGGCCCTTCAAAGGAGGAGTATATTGAGCCCCAAGTTGGGCGGCATTAGGCCGTGTCACAGAGGGCATTCAGCCCCTAGGGTTGTGTGGTGTGGATTAGGTGGTTTGTGGTTAAGACCCGCTGATAGGAGCAATAGGCTTGGGGCACAGTGGGCACTAGTCCCAAAGCTATTGTGGGAGTTTTATTTAGGTGTACGGTAGGCACGGTCAGCAAAAAGGGCACAAGGCCCTGTAGTATTCCATTGTGTAATTGACAGCACAGTGAGTTGGCACTAGGTCGTGGTATCTCTTGATACGTTGCTAGGCCACAGCTATAGTAAGTTGGCGCAAGGCCATGGTATCTCTTGATCTGGCGCTAGGTCTAGGGTGAGCAGTCAGGCCCCCATTAAAGGTAGGCTGTCAGAAGGTACCTGCTGGTGAGTATCATAAGGTTTGGAACTGTATAATTGCATTCTTTTGTAACCTTTTGTAACCTTTGCATGGTAATTTCCCTTTGTATTGTCTGCACCTCTGGCCAGACAGGAACCGTAGGAGAAGTGTAGCAGCACCATGTCAGTGGGATGCATCTTTGTGTCTATTACAGGTAACAGGAGAAGGGCCAGTTGTCTGGCAGGAGGCCGAGGTTACATCCAGTGAGCATATTCGTGTCTCGTGCATAATTTGTGTGTATGTTGTCCATTTCCCGTTTAGGCATTTTTGTTCAGGGGTCACACCAAAACGGGGGCACCCAGTCTGAGGCCACTAGTGCCAATGATGACCATTCATTGAGCCCAGTGGAGGTCATCCCTGTGTACCATGTGTCTCGTTCTTTCGAGCTTACAACAGGAGGTTACCATCCGTGTCCGAACCGTGTTCCAGTACTGTCCAAGTTGCCTAAGCGGACTGAAGGTGGGAACACGTGGTGGAAGATAAGTTTTCGACAACACCCACACCACAGTGGGCCGTGCAACCCCCGCCCCTCCCACAGCCACACAGGCAAGTGTAACACCCCGGGTTTGGCTGCTATTGTTAAGAGAGTTATCACAGGTGTTGGGTGGCTATGTGATGGACCTTTCTCCTGGAATGTTGCTCCCTGTACCTTGTCCTTCAGTACCGTGTTCAGAGAGGTAGGATAGATTGATACGAATGAGTCAGCAATTCCAACAAGGTGTCTTTTATTGAGCTGCAATGAACTCTGGATTGAAGATGATGATTAATTAGCATTAAAGTTGAATAATCACGAAAAAAGAAGAAATTGGGTGTAAAAGATGAACAAAGAGAAGACAATTGGCTACAGTTCACAACACAACGGAGCATTCAATATGCAAAAGACAATTATTTAAAATCATAACAGAATGGCAGAATATCATTAGAATCACAGGTGAACATGGTAATTAGAATCACAAATACTGGCATGAAAAAATTGGAATCACATAATGTGGTGATGAGTAGAGTGACGAAAAATACAATTAGCGTGATCAACACTAACTTTCTAGCTTTCCTTAGCCAAGGTATTTCAATCTTCACAGGCAATTAATGTTGGAGCTCAGGTAGAAGTCTGCTGTGCCATAGTATGTCAATGGGGAATTGACAAGCACATGCAAGGGGAAATCCTGAATGATAACAGAGTCAGTTATCCACCGTTCTATGCAAAGAAGATGTAACTAGCAAAGGAATGACAGTGTATCTCAACAAGTACAATTCACTTAGCAATGAGGGTATTTCCAATGCAGTACTGTACACAAACTTGTCACAAACTCAGTCTCTCACAATAAATGTCTGTACTTGCGCTGATACCACAACTTAGTTTCACTGAATCTCATAGTCTCAATGTGGTAGAGTTGCTTCAATAAATTCCTTGCAGGGCTTGGCTGGCGGAATTGTGGCGTTGCAGTGTCTAACTTAAGTAATATGGCATTATGCTGCCCATGCCCTTTACTTTCACAGATATGGACAGGGGTCCCTTAACCTGGTTATCAAACTTCCCCGGGGCTCTTGTTGTTTGTATACTTGTATGCTCACTCAGACCGTCTTAACAGAGGTGTTCACTTGCTCAGCCCGTCTTTACTAGCTCCTTTCAGTCCCAAGTAGGCCGTGGCATCCACGCCTCTCCTCAGGCCTGACAGTGTCCGGTTCCCGGCTGCGGCATCTCAACACCTGCTCACCCGGCACTTGTCTCTCTGGCAGCAACCCGCTGCTCGCACTCTGCAGCGTTGCTCTCACCACCCAGCGTCCCGTGGCTGTCACTTAGCTCCCGCTCAGCTCCACGTGCAGCAACCGTTCATACACCTCCTCTCACACTCAGCTCTGCTCCACCACCTTCTTCCCACAAAGCTCTGCCCTCCCAGGCTGCCCCTGTCCAATTAGCGGTCCGCATCCCAACCAAGTGATTGGACCAGGGTCCCAGCTTTAACTCCTGCTGTGCCGCGTTCTCCCCCTCTGCTGCGGACTTGTGAGCCAGGTCTTAAAGGGGCCTGAACACCACCTTTCAGGGTACCACAGAAGCAGCCTGGAGGGGAGGGAGACTGGATCTCTACCTCAGCGCTAGCGGGGACCAGGACAGGATGTGCCACCACCGGGCTCTGGCAGACAGCCACAGGTGAAGCAAGAATGGAGGATGCGATATTACACAGGCAGGCAGGAGAGCAAGTGGGCGGGCGGCACTGCATGGCTTCGGAGTGTGTGGCTGTACCACATGCTGCACGCCACAAGCCCCTCCCCTCGCTGTACAGCAACTTCCGGGTTAGTGTAATCGAAGTGCCGGTATGCCATAGCATTATATAACAGCTCACTTCGAGCACTGTATATGTGTGTAGGGTGAGTCTGTGGTGTAGTGCAGTGTGCACATGGTCAAGCTTTGTATTGTGGTTTGCGTAGGGTGAGTGTGGTGTAGAGCAGTGTGCACATGGTCAAGCTGTGTAGTGTGGTGTGTGTAGGGTGATTGTGGTGTAGTGCAGTGTGCACATGGTCAGGCTGTGTAGTATGGTATGTGTATGGTGAGTCTGTGGTGTAGTGCAGTGTGCACATGGTCAGGCTATGTAGTGTAGGGTGTGTAGGGCGAGTGTGGTGTAGTGCAGTGTGCACATGGTCAGGCTGTGTAATGTGATGTGTGTATGGCGAGTGTGGTGTAGTGCAGTGTGCACATGGTCAGGCTATGTAGTGTAGGGTGTGTAGGGCGAGTGTGGTGTAGTGCAGTGTGCACATGGTCAGGCTATGTAGTGTAGGGTGTGTAGGGCAAGTGTGGGGTAGTGCAGTGTGCACATGGTCAGGCTATGTAGTGTAGGGTGTGTAGGGCGAGTGTTGTGTAGTGCAGTGTGCACATGGTCAGGCTATGTAGTGTAGGGTGTGTAGGGCGAGTGTGGTGTAGTGCAGTGTGCACATGGTCAGGCTGTGTAGTGTGGTGTGCGTAGGGCGAGTGTGGTGTAGTGCAATGTGCACATGGTCAGGCTATGTAGTGTAGGGTGTGTAGGGCGAGTGTGGTGTAGTGCAGTGCAGTGTGCACATGGTCAGGCTGTGTAGTGTGATGTGTGTATGGCGAGTGTGGTGTAGTGCAGTGTGCACATGGTCAGGCTGTGTAGTGTAGGGTGTGTATGGCGAGTGTGGTGTAGTGCAGTGTGCACATGGTCAGGCTGTGTAGTGTAGGGTGTGTAGGGCGAGTGTGGTGTAGTGCAGTGTGCACATGGTCAGGCTATGTAGTGTAGGGTGTGTATGGCGAGTGTGGTGTAGTGCAGTGTGCACATGGTCAGGCTGTGTAGTGTGGTGTGCGTAGGGCGAGTGTGGTGTAGTGCAGTGTGCACATGGTCAGGCTATGTAGTGTAGGGTGTGTAGGGCGAGTGTGGTGTAGTGCAGTGTGCACATGGTCAGGCTGTGTAGTGTGGTGTGCGTAGGGCGAGTGTGGTGTAGTGCAGTGTGCACATGGTCAGGCTATGTAGTGTAGGGTGTGTAGAGCGAGTGTGGTATAGTGCAGTGTGCACATGGTCAGGCTATGTAGTGGGGATCCGGTCTGAAGATCGACAGTATCTAGGTCAACAATGTTTAGGTCGACCACTATAGGTCGACAGTCACTAGGTCGACATGGATGGAAGGTCGACAGGGTTTCTAGGTCGACATGTGCTAGGTCGACAGGTTTAAAGGTCGACATGAGTTTTTTTTTTTTTTAATTCTTTTTTTGAATTTTTTCATACTTAACGATCCACGTGGACTACGATTGGAACGGTAATCTGTGCCGAGCGAAGCGAAGGCACCATGCCCGAAGCATGGCGAGCGAAGCGAGCCATGCGAGGGGACGCGGTGCACTAATTTGGGATCCCGGTCACTCTATGAAGAAAACGACACAAAAAAAAATAAAAAATTCCTCATGTCGACCTTTAGACCTGTCGACCTAGCACATGTCGACCTAGAAACCCTGTCGACCTTCCATCCATGTCGACCTAGTGACTGTCGACCTATAGTGGTCGACCTAAACATTGTCGACCTAGATACTGTCGATTTGATGAACCACACCCATGTAGTGTAGGGTGTGTAGGGCGAGTGTGGTGTAGTGCAGTGTGCACATGGTCAGGCTATGTAGTGTAGGGTGTGTAGGGCGAGTGTGGGGTAGTGCAGTGTGCACATGGTCAGGCTATGTAGTGTAGGGTGTGTAGGGCGAGTGTGGTGTAGTGCAGTGTGCACATGGTCAGGCTGTGTAGTGTGATGTGTGTATGGCGAGTGTGGTGTAGTGCAGTGTGCACATGGTCAGGCTGTGTAGTGTGGTGTGCGTATGGCGAGTGTGGTGTAGTGCAGTGTGCACATGGTCAGGCTGTGTAGTGTGGTGTGCATAGGGCGAGTGTGGTGTAGTGCAGTGTGCACATGGTTAGGCTGTGTAGTGTGGTGTGTGTAGGGCGAGTGTGGTGTAGTGCAGTGTGCACATGGTCAGGCTGTGTAGTGTGGTGTGTGTAGGGCGAGTCTGGTGTAGTGCAGTGTGCACATGGTCAGGCTGTGTATTGTGGTGTGTGTAGGGCGAGTGTGGTGTAGTGCAGTGTGCACATGGTCAGGCTGTGTAGTGTGGTGTGTGTAGGGTAAGTGTGGTGTAGTGCAGTGTGCACATGGTCAGGCTGTGTAGTGTGGTGTGCGTAGGGCGAGTGTGGTGTAGTGCAGTGTGCACATGGTCAGGCTGTGTAGTGTGGTGTGCGTAGGGCGAGTGTGGTGTAGTGCAGTGTGCACATGGTCAGGCTGTGTAGTGTGGTGTGTGTAGGGCAAGTCTGGTGTAGTGCAGTGTGCACATGGTCAGGCTGTGTATTGTGTTGTGTGTAGGGCGAGTGTGGTGTAGTGCAGTGTGCACATGGTTTGGCTGTGTATTGTGGTGTGTGTAGGGCGAGTGTGGTGTAGTGCAGTGTGCACATGGTCAGGCTGTGTAGTGTGGTGTGTGTAGGGTGAGTGTGGTGTAGTGCAGTGTGCACATGGTCAGGCTGTGTAGTGTGGTGTGCATAGGGTGAGTGTGGTGTAGTGCAGTGTGCACATGGTCAGGCTGTGTAGTGTGGTGTGCGTATGGCGAGTGTGGGGTAGTGCAGTGTGCACATGGTCAGGCTGTGTAGTGTGGTGTGCGTAGGGCGAGTGTGGTGTAGTGCAGTGTGCACATGGTCAGGCTGTGTAGTGTGGTGTGCGTAGGGCGAGTGTGGTGTAGTGCAGTGTGCACATGGTCAGGCTGTGTAGTGTGGTGTGCGTAGGGCCAGTGTGGTGTAGTGCAGTGGGCACATGGTCAGGCTGTGTAGTGTCGGGTGTGTAGGGCGATTGTGGTGTAGTGCAGTGGGTACATGGTCAGGCTGTGTAGTGTGGTGTGCGTAGGGTGAGTGTGGTGTAGTGCAGTGTGCACATGGTCAGGCTGTGTAGTGTGGTGTGTGTAGGGCGAGTGTGGTGTAGTGCAGTGTGCACATGGTCAGGCTGTGTAGTGTGGTGTGTGTAGGGCGAGTGTGGTGTAGTGCAGTGTGCACATGGTCAGGCTGTGTAGTGTGGTGTGCGTAGGGCGAGTGTGGTGTAGTGCAGTGTGCACATGGTCAGGCTGTGTAGTGTAGGGTGTGTAGGGCGAGTGTGGTGTAGTGCAGTGTGCACATGGTCAGGCTGTGTAGTGTAGGGTGTGTAGGGCGAGTGTGGTGTAGTGCAGTGTGCACATGGTCAGGCTGTGTAGTGTCGGGTGAGTCTCCCCCCACCCTCTCTCACTAGCCCGGCACTCGCTGCTCACCAGCCCACCACAATGAATGGTTTTTCATGTTTTTTGTAGGGGTCATGGCCACACCTGCACAATTAGGTCACACCCACTACAGTACCTGAGCCCAGAATCACCCTCTACAGCGCTGTATTATTGCCATTCACTTGATATACAGGAAGTTACAGAGCCAGTGATCAGCTGATAGACACAAGAGTTGCCTATAATTTGCTGGAATAGGTTCTGGGAGAAATGTCCTTTACACTGTTATTCTGACCATCTGCACAGTACTACTTCCCTCGTGCTCCCCATCCTGGTCTCAGCATTGGGTGATATCTTGCCAAAGACCGGCCCTGATGGCAGCAGCCAATGACTGCGTGAGGATGTGCCACGGCTGGGATTGTGGATTGTTTATGCTGCCACTGGCACACACAGGAAAGTGATGGAGTGAGATGATGGACCACACGGCCCTCTGCCCCCACAGTTACACCTCCTTTGGCATGGGTCACATGCAATGCAAGAGAAAGACCCATCAAATGATGGCTACATTGATAAATGAAAGGATCATTAACCCCAAACTGCAAATTGATATATAATTATATCCAAGCCTTGAATTTCTGGAACTGGAAATGTAGGATGAGTAGAACAGTGACATTAATACCAAAAAATGAGTCAAACATGCAAAATAAAACCTTAAATTGACCACAATTATACCGGGAACATTATTTAGTGAGAGGGCTTAGAGAGGAGGCGACAGAAAAACACAGATAATCTGTAGATTGCGCTGAGTGAGGAACAGAGAACAATGAAATACCAGCAACACAGATAATCCTGAAATCCTGAGAGACAAATAACAGCAACAGATTACTGGTGAGATGAAACAGCAGCGCAACACGGCAGTATGGGACGGCACCTTCTATATATGACAGATCGGTAGACAGATAGACAGACTGATCGATAGATAGATAGATAGATAGATAGATAGATAGATAGATAGATAGATAGATAGATAGATAGATAGATAGATAGATGATAGATATGAGATAGCTAGATAGAATGATAGATAGATAGATAGATAGATAGATAGATAGATAGATAGATAGATAGATAGATAGATAGATAGATAGATATGAGATAGATGGATAGATAGATAGATAGATAGATGGATATGAGATAGCTAGGTAGATAGATATATAGATAGATAGATAGATAGATAGATAGATAGATAGATAGATAGATATGAGATAGCTAGATAGAATGATAGATAGAAATGAGATAGATAGATAGATAGATAGATAGATAGATAGATAGATAGATAGATCGATAGATAGATAGATAGATATGAGATAGCTAGGTAGATAGATAGATAGATATGAGATAGCTAGATATATAGAATGATAGATAGAAATGAGGTAGATAGATAGATAGATAGATAGATAGATAGATAGATAGATAGATAGATAGATAGATAGATGGATATGAGATAGCTAGGTAGATAGATATATAGATAGATAGATAGATAGATAGATAGATAGATAGATAGATAGATAGATAGATAGATATGAGATAGCTAGATAGAATGATAGATAGAAATGAGATAGATAGATAGATAGATAGATAGATAGATAGATAGATATGAGATAGCTAGGTAGATAGATAGATAGATAGATATGAGATAGCTAGATATATAGAATGATAGATAGAAATGAGGTAGATAGATAGATAGATAGATAGATAGATACTCAAATGACGCTGATCGAATGATGCATTGTATGTGCATAAAACATGGGCCCTCATTCCGAGTTGTTCGCTCGCTAGCTGCTTTTAGCAGCAGTGCAAACGCTAAGGCGCCGCCCTCAGGGAGTGTATCTTAGCTTAGCAGAACTGCGTCCGAAAGGATCGCAGAACGGGATGAAATTTCAAGCAGTTTCAGAGGAGCTGCAGACCTACTCCTTCCTTGCGATCACTTCAGTGTGTTTAGTTCCTGCTTTGATGTCACAAACACGCCCTGCGTCCGGCCAGCCACTCCCCCGTTTCCCCAGGCACGCCTGCGTTTTCATCTGACACGCCTGCGTTTTTTAGCACACTCCCGGAAAACGCTCAGTTACCTCCCGGAAACGCCCCATTCCTGTCACTCACTCACCGATCAACAGAGCATCTGAAAAGCGTCGCTCAACCTTGTGTGAAACTGCATAGTTTTTTGTGAAAGTACATCGCGCGTGCGCACTGCGGCCTACACGCATGTGCAGAAATGCCGATTTTTAGCCTGATCACTGCGCTGCGAACAACGGCAGCTAGTGATCAACTCGGAATGACCCCCCTGGTACAATGGGCCTGATTCAGCAGGGATCGCAAAGCAAAATCTTCCTCTAATGGGCAAAACCATGTGCACTGCAGGTGGGGCAGATGTAACATGTGCAGAGAGAGTTAGATTTGGGTGGGGTGTGTTCAAACTGAAATCTAAATGGCAGTGTAAAAATAAAGCAGCCAGTATTTACCCTGCACAGAAACAATATAACCCACCCAAATCTAACTCTCTCTGCACATGTTACATCTGCCCCACCTGCAGTGCACATGGGCCCTCATTCCGAGTTGTTCGCTCGGTAAAAATCTTCGCATCGCAGCGATTTTCCGCTTAAGGCGCATGCGCAATGTCCGCACTGCGACTGCGCCAAGTAAATTTGCTATGAAGTTAGGATTTTTACTCACGGCTTTTTCTTCGCTCAGGCGATCGTAGTGTGATTGACAGGAAATGGGTGTTACTGGGCGGAAACAGGCCGTTTTATGGGCGTGTTGGAAAAAACGCTACCGTTTCCGGAAAAAACGGAGGAGTGTCTGGGCGAACGCTGGGAGTGTTTGTGACGTCAAACCAGGAACGACAAGCACTGAACTGATCGCAGATGCCGAGTAAGTCTGGAGCTACTCAGAAACTGCTACGAGGTGTGTAATCGCAATATTGCGAATACATCGTTCGCAATTTTAAGATGCTAAGATACACTCCCAGTAGGCGGCGGCTTAGCGTGAGCAACTCTGCTAAAATCCACTTGCGAGCGAACAACTCGGAATGAGGGCCATGGTTTTGCCCATTAGAGAAAGATTTTGCGATCCATGCTGAATCAGGCCCAATGTGTGTAAGATTATGACAGATAATATGGGCTGCACATGTGATGAGAAGATGCGACATACGATCCGCGGGACCACGCATCGAATCGTAATCGTGCCCAAAAAATGCATGATGTGCACATGATGCATCGACCGAGGCGTCAAAATTGTGTATTCGTACGTAAAATCATCAGAGTTTATGGCCAGCTTTCCACTTAGATGAGAAAACTTATGATCGGAAATATGTTCAGTTAATAAAACAGATGCTGCGCTATATAGGGCTGCCATCAGGGGGACACTGCCAGGCCTGCATTTCATGCCCTGACAAAAGGGGGGCCCAGGTGGCAGCGGTGTGGATTGGTGCCGGTAGCTGATTGCAGCTGGCACACTGGGAGATACCTATGGAGTCTGCACTTCAAATTTCTAACCAATCGGAGCTCATGGATGGCAAGCCAACCAGGAGCGGAGCGCCAGCTGCAATCAGCAGGTGGTGCCAATCCACACTGCTGTCACGCAGGCCCCCTCTCTGCAGACAAGCCGGGGTATGAGAAACAAGATCCAGGGGGAGTAGAAGGCTGGGAAGCAGGCAGTGTTTGCTGGAACAACCTCTGCCCAGACACCAGGAGTGACAGGGACAGCGTGGAGGGCAGCTGCAACTGGATCCATTCAATTTGCTGGCTGTGGGGAATCCTGGCATCAGGATGTCGACGCCGGAATCCCACCAGCCGGCAATGCCGACAGCCACAATACTGGCACACGTGGGCTATTTCCATAAAGTGAGAATAGAACCTGCAGCTAGCCACCGAGCCTGCGAGGACCTTGTACCGCTCAGGCCTCAGGCCCTACCCTGCCCCCACCCCCCACAGTCCCCTATGTATATAATGTCTACATGTTCCCCTCAGGCCCTACCCTGCCCCCACCCCCCACAGTCTCCTATGTATATAATGTCTACATGTTCCCCTCAGGCCCTACCCTGCCCCCACCCCCCACAGTCTCCTATGTAGATAATGTCTACATGTCCCCCTCAGACCCTACCCTGCCCCCACCCCCCCACAGTCTCCTATGTATATAATATCTGCATGCCCCAATCAGGCACTACCCTGCCCCCACCCCCCCACAGTCTCCTATGTATATACATTAATGTCTAACCCTCAGGCCCTCCCCTCCCCCCACAGTCTCCTATGTATGGAATGTCTACCCCTCAGGCTCTACCCTGCCCCCACCCAACCCCCACAGTCTATATAATGTCTACATGTCCCCTTCAGGCCTTGCCCTGCCCCACCCCCACAGTCTCCTATGTATATGTCTACATGTCCCCCCTCAGGCCTTGCCCTGCCCCCACCCCCACAGTCTCCTATGTATATAATGTCTACATTTCCCTCTCAGGCCCTGCCCTGCCCCCACAGTCTCCTATGTATATAATGTTTACATGTCACCCTCAGGCCCTACCCTGCCCCCACCCCCCACAGTCTCCTCTGTATATAATGTTTACATGTCCCCATCAGGCACTACCCACCCCCCACAGTCTCCTATGTATATAATGTCTACATGTTCCCCTCAGGCCATTCCCTGTTCCCACCCCCCACAGTCTCCTCTGTATATAATGTTTACATGTCCCCATCAGGCACTACCCACCCCCCACAGTCTCCTATGTATATTAGAGATGAGCGGGTTCGGTTCCTCTGAATCCGAACCCGCCCGAACTTCAGGTTTTTTACACGGGTCCGAGCAGGCTCGGATCTTCCCGCCTTGCTCGGCTAACCCGAGCGCGCCCGAACGTCATCATCACGCTGTCGGATTCTCGCGAGGCTCGGATTCTATCGCGAGACTCGGATTCTATATAAGGAGCCGCGCGTCGCCGCCATTTTCACACGTGCATTGAGAGTCATAGGGAGAGGACGTGGCTGGCGTCCTCTCCGTTTAGAGAAGAGAGAGACACAGTATTTTGGGGAGCATTATTAGGAGGAGTACTACTATACTGTATACTACTATACTACTTGCTGAAGTGATATTTATACTAGATTAGATAATAGATAGTGTGACTGTAAGTGTATTATCTGACTTGTGGGGGAGACACTGACAGTGGGGAGCAGTTAGAGTCTGAGAGCAGGACTCAGGAGTACATATAACGTACAGTGCACACTTTTGCTGCCAGAGTCAGTGCCACACTGCCATTGTTGTGACCACACTGACCACCAGTATAATAATATATTTTGTGATTGTCTGCTTAGGCCTCGGAGTACTAGTTGCAAGTTGCAACGTGACCTGAAGTGACCACCAGTTTAATAATCAATCACCACCAGTTTAATATATATATATATATATATATATATAAAATTGTATATAATATATATATATATATATAATATTGTATACCACCTACCCGTGGTTTTCTTTTTTTTTCATTCTTCTTTATACATACTACTATAGTAGCTTACTGTAGCAGTCTGCGGTGCTGTGCTGACCTGACAGTGTCCAGCAGGTCCGTCATCAGTCATTACATAATAAATATATATAGTACCTGTCCGGCTGCAGTACTAGTGATATTATATTGATTTCATCTCATTATCAATAATTTATCATCCAGTCTAGACTCTATATTAGCAGCAGACACAGTACGTTAGTCCACGGCTGTAGCTACCTCTGTGTCGGCACTCGGCAGTCCATCCATAATTGTATACCACCTACCCGTGTTTTTTTTTTTTTCTTTCTTCTTTGTACATACTACTATAGAGTATAGTAGCTTACTGTAGCAGTCTGCGGTGCTGCTGAGCTGACAGTGTCCAGCAGGTCCGTCATCAGTCATCATTACCTAATAAATATATTATCTACCTGTCCGGCTGCAGTACTAGTGATATTATATATACATACATATATATATTGATTTCATCTCATTATCAATCATCCAGTCTATATTAGCAGCAGACACAGTACGTTAGTCCACGGCTGTAGCTACCTCTGTGTCGGCACTCGGCAGTCCATCCATAATTGTATACCACCTACCCGTGGTTTTTTTTTTCTTTCTTCTTTGTACATACTACTATAGTATAGTAGCTTACTGTAGCAGTCTGCGGTGCTGCTGAGCTGACAGTGTCCAGCAGGTCCGTCATCAGTCATCATTACCTAATAAATATATTATCTACCTGTCCGGCTGCAGTACTAGTGATATTATATATACATACATATATATATATATATTGATTTCATCTCATTATCAATCATCCAGTCTATATTAGCAGCAGACACAGTACGTTAGTCCACGGCTGTAGCTACCTCTGTGTCGGCACTCGGCAGTCCATCCATAATTGTATACCACCTACCCATGTTTTTTTTTTTTTTTCTTCTTTGTACATACTACTATAGTATAGTAGCTTACTGTAGCAGTCTGCGGTGCTGCTGAGCTGACAGTGTCCAGCAGGTCCGTCATCAGTCATCATTACCTAATAAATATATTATCTACCTGTCCGGCTGCAGTACTAGTGATATTATATATACATACATATATATATATTGATTTCATCTCATTATCATCCAGTCTATATTAGCAGCAGACACAGTACGGTAGTCCACGGCTGTAGCTACCTCTGTGTCGGCACTCGGCAGTCCATCCATAATTGTATACCACCTACCCGTGGTTTTTTTTTTTTCTTTCTTCTTTGTACATACTACTATAGAGTATAGTAGCTTACTGTAGCAGTCTGCGGTGCTGCTGAGCTGACAGTGTCCAGCAGGTCCGTCATCAGTCATCATTACCTAATAAATATATTATCTACCTGTCCGGCTGCAGTACTAGTGATATTATATATACATACATATATATATTGATTTCATATCATTATCATCCAGTCTATATTAGCAGCAGACACAGTACGTTAGTCCACGGCTGTAGCTACCTCTGTGTCGGCACTCGGCAGTCCATCCATAATTGTATACCACCTACCCGTGGTTTTTTTTTTTCTTTCTTCTTTGTACATACTACTATAGTATAGTAGCTTACTGTAGCAGTCTGCGGTGCTGCTGAGCTGACAGTGTCCAGCAGGTCCGTCATCAGTCATCATTACCTAATAAATATATTATCTACCTGTCCGGCTGCAGTACTAGTGATATTATATATACATACATATATATATTGATTTCATATCATTATCATCCAGTCTATATTAGCAGCAGACACAGTACGGTAGTCCACGGCTGTAGCTACCTCTGTGTCGGCACTCGGCAGTCCATCCATAATTGTATACCACCTACCCGTGGTTTTTTTTTTTCTTTCTTCTTTGTACATACTACTATAGTATACAAGTATAGTAGCTTACTGTAGCAGTCTGCGGTGCTGCTGAGCTGACAGTGTCCAGCAGGTCCGTCATCAGTCATCATTACCTAATAAATATATTATCTACCTGTCCGGCTGCAGTACTAGTGATATTATATATACATACATATATATATTGATTTCATATCATTATCATCCAGTCTATATTAGCAGCAGACACAGTACGTTAGTCCACGGCTGTAGCTACCTCTGTGTCGGCACTCGGCAGTCCATCCATAAGTATACTAGTATCCATCCATCTCCATTGTTTACCTGAGGTGCCTTTTAGTTGTGCCTATTAAAATATGGAGAACAAAAATGTTGAGGTTCCAAAATTAGGGAAAGATCAAGATCCACTTCCACCTCGTGCTGAAGCTGCTGCCACTAGTCATGGCCGAGACGATGAAATGCCAGCAACGTCGTCTGCCAAGGCCGATGCCCAATGTCATAGTACAGAGCATGTCAAATCCAAAACACCAAATATCAGTAAAAAAAGGACTCCAAAACCTAAAATAAAATTGTCGTCGGAGAAGCGTAAACTTGCCAATATGCCATTTACCACACGGAGTGGCAAGGAACGGCTGAGGCTCTGGCCTATGTTCATGGCTAGTGGTTCAGCTTCACATGAGGATGGAAGCACTCAGCCTCTCGCTAGAAAAATGAAAAGACTCAAGCTGGCAAAAGCAGTAGCACCGCAAAGAACTGTGCGTTCTTCGAAATCCCAAATCCACAAGGAGAGTCCGACTCCAATTGTGTCGGTTGCGATGCCTGACCTTCCCAACACAGGACGTGAAGAGCATGCGCCTTCCACCATTTGCACGCCCCCTGCAAGTGCTGGAAGGAGCACCCGCAGTCCAGTTCCTGATAGTCAGATTGAAGATGTCAGTGTTGAAGTACACCAGGATGAGGAGGATATGGGTGTTGCTGGCGCTGGGGAGGAAATTGACCAGGAGGATTCTGATGGTGAGGTGGTTTGTTTAAGTCAGGCACCCGGGGAGACACCTGTTGTCCGTGGGAGGAATATGGCCACTGACATGCCTGGTGAAAATACAAAAAAAAACAGCTCTTCGGTGTGGAAGTATTTCAACAGAAATGCGGACAACAGGTGTCAAGCCGTGTGTTGCCTTTGTCAAGCTGTAATAAGTAGGGGTAAGGACGTTAACCACCTCGGAACATCCTCCCTTATACGTCACCTGCAGCGCATTCATAATAAGTCAGTGACAAGTTCAAAAACTTTGGGTGACAGCGGAAGCAGTCCACTGACCAGTAAATCCCTTCCTCTTGTAACCAAGCTCACGCAAACCACCCCACCAACTCCCTCAGTGTCAATTTCCTCCTTCCCCAGGAATGCCAATAGTCCTGCAGGCCATGTCACTGGCAATTCTGACGATTCCTCTCCTGCCTGGGATTCCTCCGATGCATCCTTGCGTGTAACGCCTACTGCTGCTGGCGCTGCTGTTGTTGCTGCTGGGAGTCGATGGTCATCCCAGAGGGGAAGTCGTAAGACCACTTTTACTACTTCCACCAAGCAATTGACTGTCCAACAGTCCTTTGCGAGGAAGATGAAATATCACAGCAGTCATCCTACTGCAAAGCGGATAACTGAGGCCTTGGCATCCTGGGTGGTGAGAAACGTGGTTCCGGTATCCATCATTACTGCAGAGCCAACTAGAGACTTGTTGGAGGTACTGTGTCCCCGGTACCAAATACCATCTAGGTTCCATTTCTCTAGGCAGGCGATACCGAAAATGTACACAGACCTCAGAAAAAGAGTCACCAGTGTCCTAAAAAATGCAGCTGTACCCAATGTCCACTTAACCACGGACATGTGGACAAGTGGAGCAGGGCAGGGTCAGGACTATATGACTGTGACAGCCCACTGGGTAGATGTATGGACTCCCGCCGCAAGAACAGCAGCGGCGGCACCAGTAGCAGCATCTCGCAAACGCCAACTCTTTCCTAGGCAGGCTACGCTTTGTATCACCGGTTTCCAGAATACGCACACAGCTGAAAACCTCTTACGGCAACTGAGGAAGATCATCGCGGAATGGCTTACCCCAATTGGACTCTCCTGTGGATTTGTGGCATCGGACAACGCCAGCAATATTGTGTGTGCATTAAATATGGGCAAATTCCAGCACGTCCCATGTTTTGCACATACCTTGAATTTGGTGGTGCAGAATTATTTAAAAAACGACAGGGGCGTGCAAGAGATGCTGTCGGTGGCCAGAAGAATTGCGGGACACTTTCGGCGTACAGGCACCACGTACAGAAGACTGGAGCACCACCAAAAACTACTGAACCTGCCCTGCCATCATCTGAAGCAAGAAGTGGTAACGAGGTGGAATTCAACCCTCTATATGCTTCAGAGGTTGGAGGAGCAGCAAAAGGCCATTCAAGCCTATACAATTGAGCACGATATAGGAGGTGGAATGCACCTGTCTCAAGCGCAGTGGAGAATGATTTCAACGTTGTGCAAGGTTCTGCTGCCCTTTGAACTTGCCACACGTGAAGTCAGTTCAGACACTGCCAGCCTGAGTCAGGTCATTCCCCTCATCAGGCTTTTGCAGAAGAAGCTGGAGACATTGAAGGAGGAGCTAACACGGAGCGATTCCGCTAGGCATGTGGGACTTGTGGATGGAGCCCTTAATTCGCTTAACAAGGATTCACGGGTGGTCAATCTGTTGAAATCAGAGCACTACATTTTGGCCACCGTGCTCGATCCTAGATTTAAAGCCTACCTTGGATCTCTCTTTCCGGCAGACACAAGTCTGCTGGGGTTGAAAGACCTGCTGGTGAGAAAATTGTCAAGTCAAGCGGAACGCGACCTGTCAACATCTCCTCCTTCACATTCTCCCGCAACTGGGGGTGCGAGGAAAAGGCTCAGAATTCCGAGCCCACCCGCTGGCGGTGATGCAGGGCAGTCTGGAGCGACTGCTGATGCTGACATCTGGTCCGGACTGAAGGACCTGACAACGATTACGGACATGTCGTCTACTGTCACTGCATATGATTCTCTCAACATTGAAAGAATGGTGGAGGATTATATGAGTGACCGCATCCAAGTAGGCACGTCACACAGTCCGTACTTATACTGGCAGGAAAAAGAGGCAATTTGGAGGCCCTTGCACAAACTGGCTTTATTCTACCTAAGTTGTCCTCCCACAAGTGTGTACTCCGAAAGAGTGTTTAGTGCCGCCGCTCACCTTGTCAGCAATCGGCGTACGAGGTTACATCCAGAAAATGTGGAGAAGATGATGTTCATTAAAATGAATTATAATCAATTCCTCCGTGGAGACATTGACCAGCAGCAATTGCCTCCACAAAGTACACAGGGAGCTGAGATGGTGGATTCCAGTGGGGACGAATTGATAATCTGTGAGGAGGGGGATGTACACGGTGATATATCGGAGGATGATGATGAGGTGGACATCTTGCCTCTGTAGAGCCAGTTTGTGCAAGGAGAGATTAATTGCTTCTTTTTTGGTGGGGGTCCAAACCAACCCGTCATTTCAGTCACAGTCGTGTGGCAGACCCTGTCACTGAAATGATGGGTTGGTTAAAGTGTGCATGTCCTGTTTATACAACATAAGGGTGGGTGGGAGGGCCCAAGGACAATTCCATCTTGCACCTCTTTTTACTTTAATTTTTCTTTGCGTCATGTGCTGTTTGTGGAATGTTTTTTGGAAGGGCCATCCTGCGTGACACTGCAGTGCCACTCCTAGATGGGCCCGGTGTTTGTGTCGGCCACTAGGGTCGCTTATCTTACTCACACAGCTACCTCATTGCGCCTCTTTTTTTCTTTGCGTCATGTGCTGTTTGGGGAGGGTTTTTTGGAAGGGCCATCCTGCGTGACACTGCAGTGCCACTCCTAGATGGGCCCGGTGTTTGTGTCGGCCACTAGGGTCGCTTATCTTACTCACACAGCTACCTCATTGCGCCTCTTTTTTTCTTTGCGTCATGTGCTGTTTGGGGAGGGTTTTTTGGAAGGGACATCCTGCGTGACACTGCAGTGCCACTCCTAGATGGGCCCGGTGTTTGTGTCGGCCACTAGGGTCGCTTATCTTACTCACACAGCTACCTCATTGCGCCTCTTTTTTTCTTTGCGTCATGTGCTGTTTGGGGAGGGATTTTTGGAAGGGCCATCCTGCGTGACACTGCAGTGCCACTCCTAGATGGGCCCGGTGTTTGTGTCGGCCACTAGGGTCGCTTATCTTACTCACACAGCTACCTCATTGCGCCTCTTTTTTTCTTTGCGTCATGTGCTGTTTGGGGAGGGTTTTTTGGAAGGGACATCCTGCGTGACACTGCAGTGCCACTCCTAGATGGGCCCGGTGTTTGTGTCGGCCACTAGGGTCGCTTATCTTACTCACACAGCTACCTCATTGCGCCTCTTTTTTTCTTTGCGTCATGTGCTGTTTGGGGAGGGATTTTTGGAAGGGCCATCCTGCGTGACACTGCAGTGCCACTCCTAGATGGGCCCGGTGTTTGTGTCGGCCACTAGGGTCGCTTATCTTACTCACACAGCTACCTCATTGCGCCTCTTTTTTTCTTTGCGTCATGTGCTGTTTGGGGAGGGTTTTTTGGAAGGGCCATCCTGCGTGACACTGCAGTGCCACTCCTAGATGGGCCCGGTGTTTGTGTCGGCCACTAGGGTCGCTTATCTTACTCACACAGCTACCTCATTGCGCCTCTTTTTTTCTTTGCGTCATGTGCTGTTTGGGGAGGGTTTTTTGGAAGGGCCATCCTGCGTGACACTGCAGTGCCACTCCTAGATGGGCCCGGTGTTTGTGTCGGCCACTAGGGTCGCTTATCTTACTCACACAGCTACCTCATTGCGCCTCTTTTTTTCTTTGCGTCATGTGCTGTTTGGGGAGGGTTTTTTGGAAGGGACATCCTGCGTGACACTGCAGTGCCACTCCTAGATGGGCCCGGTGTTTGTGTCGGCCACTAGGGTCGCTTATCTTACTCACACAGCTACCTCATTGCGCCTCTTTTTTTCTTTGCGTCATGTGCTGTTTGGGGAGGGTTTTTTGGAAGGGACATCCTGCGTGACACTGCAGTGCCACTCCTAGATGGGCCCGGTGTTTGTGTCGGCCACTAGGGTCGCTTATCTTACTCACACAGCTACCTCATTGCGCCTCTTTTTTTCTTTGCGTCATGTGCTGTTTGGGGAGGGTTTTTTGGAAGGGACATCCTGCGTGACACTGCAGTGCCACTCCTAGATGGGCCCGGTGTTTGTGTCGGCCACTAGGGTCGCTTAGATTAGTCATCCAGCGACCTAGGTGCAAATTTTAGGACTAAAAATAATATTGTGAGGTGTGAGGTATTCAGAATAGACTGAAAATGAGTGTAAATTATGGTTTTTGAGGTTAATAATACTTTGGGATCAAAATGACCCCCAAATTCTATGATTTAAGCTGTTTTTTAGTGTTTTTAAAAAAAACACCCGAATCCAAAACACACCCGAATCCGACAAAAAAAATTCGGTGAGGTTTTGCCAAAACGCGGTCGAACCCAAAACACGGCCGCGGAACCGAACCCAAAACCAAAACACAAAACCCGAAAAATTTCCGGCGCTCATCTCTAATGTATATAATGTCTACATGTTCCCCTCAGGCCATTCCCTTTTCCCACCCCCCACAGTCTCCTATGTATATAATGTCTACATGCCCTTTTCATGCCCTACCCTGCCCCCACCCCCCATAGTCTCCTATGTATATAATGTCTAAATGTTCCCCTCAGTCACTACCCTGCCCCCACCCCCTACAGTCTCCTATGTATATAATGTCTACATGTTCCCCTCAGGCACTACCCGGCCGCCACCCTCTACAGTCTCCTATGTATATAATGTCTACAACATGTCCCCCTCAGGCCCTACTCTGCCCTGCCCCCACCCCCCACAGTTTCCTATGTATATAATGTCTACATGTTCCCCTCAGACCCTGCCCTGCCCCCACCCTCCAAAGTCTCCTATGTATATAATGTCTACATATGTGGGACTCTAGGATTAATCACTCATGGCAATACCCTTACCAGATTTCAGTTGAACGATGATACTCTTATTTTCTTTACGGAGAGGTCAGAATGTGTTATTCACACTCTTTTGAGCATGGTAGACAACAATTGTTATGCACGTTTATTCAACTCGATAATCAATGTGTGTGACACCGTTGGAATGTGGGCTAGCACCAAAACACTTTATACATTTACAAGGTTATCCAGGTACACACTATCATGGCAGCAACCCAGTAAAGAACATATAATAACAACAATGATAGCTTCAGTCACAAACATTACATATTATTGATATCTGCCTGGTCCTTTCTCTGTACTAACGTAGTGGCAACCTCTGAGTCACTTGATAGCGTTTCCTGCAGAAATAGGCAAGAATCACAGCCATTCTAGGGCTACAGTATGGATGGCTTGAAATGCAGGACTTTTAGTCAGTGCTGAACTACACTCTCTGAAGTGTACTACTAAGAACAACCTAACTCTGGGATATAACTTAAGCCAAATAATTGAGTATCTCTGATGCGGTCCCAGAATAACATTTAAATAATACAACACTCTATTGTCACAACAATTCTCAATAACTTCATGAATTCTAGCATCAGGTACACCAGCATACGTAGTACACTCAATATTCCAGTTCTGGACTTGGACCTGTGCACAGGGTTTTAGTGTTATAAATCTTTAAGTAGCTTTGGATTCCATAGAACATGCAGAAGTTAGTAGATGCAAAATAAGTATTACCAGGTGCAATGACACGGGTGGTATCCGGAAGAAGTCCTAACAAGATACTTGTTAAAGTGACAATCTCAATCTGGAAGTTCTCCCTTGAGTTTCCTTTCTGCTTGAAAGGGAATGATTCTATTTTTAATTACTACCACAAGATGGCGCTGTAGTGTCAGGGATCACTTCACAAGGCTGATTAATAAGTAAATGTCAGTTCCTCTGGAGTAGCAGAGTTACAGTGGTTTTATTATAGTCTGTTAAGCAACTGCTCTGTTCAGTCATTAGTGACCATAGTGTCTCTTTTCTTACTCATAATCTGTCAGCCTTGGAGTCTGCTGTGGGGAAGGCAGGGACCTTTACATTACTTCACACTCCTCCAGAGGTTAATCATGGGGCTTCATGCCCGTTCTCAACTGCTCAATATGGTGTCAGTGACTGTCCCACTTGTTAGAATACTCCACTGACTAAGGAGGGGCTGCGGTCTGTGTTATTGTCTCATCTCACTGTAATGCACGCTCCACAACTCAGTGGCTAAACTAGCCAGACTCACGTCCAACGGCTGTAGAGATGATCTGCTTCTCCAGGTGCAGCCTCATACAGGTTACTCTGTGCAGCAGCGTAGCACCGCGCTACCCGCTTCCCTCCTCCAGTCACTACTGCCCGGTTACTGATCACCACACCACTCTGAGCCACCTCCTTGTACAGTTGCTCTTTCTTTCTCTCTCCGGATCTTCACTGGATGACGGGGTGTAGAACGCTTGCTCCATACATGTGGGGCGCCAGTCTCTGCCTCTGTAGTCCTCTGCGTGCTGGCTCCATCCTTCTCCAGTCTCTCTCAGGCTCCTCTGGTATCTGATGTCGCATCCCGCTCTTTTGACCAATCAGTTGCCTCTCTGCTTTTCCGCTCTCTCCCCGGGCATAGTCAGCTTCCCTGGGTCTCAACGCCCTCCAGATTGTTTCCTTTTGTACAGCCTTGGTTGCCTAGCACCTGGGCTGAAAGTGCAGAACTCCAGACTGACACAGTTCACCAAGTTCACAAGTGACACAATCATAGCCACAGTTTGTAACCCTCTCCTGTGCTCTTATAAGGGGCATCACTTGGGAGTGGGATGTCACAAATTGCCCCACTGAAATGAGGCGTGTGCTCACGCCTTATAACACAGACAGGCAAGCAGTTAATGAAGGAAAGTACATTAATATCTATATCAGGTTGGCATTTGCCCCCACGTAGAACGGGTTGACCGTCTCTCTTTGGATGGACCAACTATCTCCCTTTGGTCAATTGACTCAGTTACATCAGGAACTGGCACATTCGGTATAAGGGGACAGACATCTATCACATTGTCATTATCAATTTCTGGTACAGAATGAAGTACAGTTTCAGACCTGCCAGTAGGGTGTTGCAGCCCCCATACTGGCTAGAACACAATTAACATCTCAGATATAGGGTCACTGTTGCAGGGGGGTTCAGGTGTACTTGACCTGTCTGCCTTTGTGAGCTGCGGTTCCACCATTTCTCGATGGCCAGACAAGTACTTCTTCAACTGATTGCGATGAACAACCATTGATCTCTCATTTTCAAGGCTTGCAATTCTGTATACATCACTTTCTGTGTATGGAATTTCAGCAATTTTATAGGGAGTAGTCTCCCAATACCCATCAAGTTTACTACCACAACGGTTTTGCTTTTTCCACACCAGTTCTCCAACAGTGAGAAGTTCGGCCTTTGCATGGCGGTTATAATCATCGTCTTGACGTCTCTGACCCTGTTCCTTACGTTGTTTGACGATAGCATAGGCAGTCAGGAGCCATCTCTGGTGCTCCAGCACCATATCCATCTGCAGCATATCCCCTTGAGTGACTTCCTCCGTGAGGGATAGTCGTACGTCCGCAGGTAATCGCCCTTCTCTTCTGAATAGGAGGTAGAATTAAGTATACCCGGTGGAGCTGTGCTCTGTATTGTTGTATTGGAATGTGATTTCTGACAGAAGATTGGGCCAGTCTCGTCTGGTCTCCACGGGTATCGACCGGGGCATGTTAATGAGTGATTGGTTCATTCATTCACACACTCCATTACATTGGGGGTGGTACGTTGTCGTGTGCAATTTACGACACCCATAGAGGTCGCACAATTCTTGGAACAAGCGGCATTCAAAGACAGATCCTTGATCCATCAATATCTTTTTGGGATAGCCATACAGTCTCACAAAGGCCCTCCACAATAGCTCGGCTGTAGTTGATGCGGACAAGTCTTTAACTGGAAGGGCAACAGCAAATTTGGAGTAGTGGTCAATTATGGTAATGGCGTACTGGTAGCCACTCTGGCTAGGTTTCAATTTTTTTTCTTTAATTCTTTATTTATACGTGGTTAAACATGGTATAGAAACATTGTATAAACAAGAGGGATCGGAGGCCAACAGAGCCTACGTCCAGCATAAACCACAGATTTTCAGATAAACAACAGGGTTAGTCTAAAAGGACAGAGCAGTAACATTTTAATAAGGAGTTCAGGGGGGAGGAAGGGGAGAGAAAAAAAAAAGGGGGGGGGACCACGGTATCATCTGTGTTCAATGTATATCCTGGAAATGGTAGGAAGAAGAAAAAGGGGGAGAAGGGGGATCAAGGGGGAGAAAGAAGAAGAGTAGAAAAAAGTAAAAGGGGGAGGAGAGTGAGAGGGAGAAAGAGATGGGGGAGAAAAACATAGGGGAAAAGCAGCAGGCAGTGCCCATGGGTCTGCGGAGTAAGCTAGGGGCAAGGGTGGGGGGGGCGGGCTTCTACGTTCAGCAGCGAGCCACGGGGCCCAGACCTGTTCAAAGGTGTGGCCCCGGTCGTGGAGATAGTATGTGATTTTTTCCATTGAGGCAATGTGCCATATTTTGGTTTTAAGGGACTGGAGAGAGGGTGGTGAGGGGTTCTTCCAATTAAGAGCTATCAGCGACTTTGCCACCGCCAGTATGTGTGAGGTCAGTTTCTGGGAAAATTTATTGAGTAATTGAGGAGGGAGACATAGTAAAGAGATCCAAGGATCTTTCAGCACAGGAGAATCCAAAAGCGAATTGAGGAGGGAGTGGACTAAGTCCCAAAAGGGAGCGATGGATGGGCAGGTCCACCATATGTGGAGCATAGTGCCCCTGGCCCCGCAATTCCTCCAGCAATTAGGGGAAGAAGATGGAAAGAATTTGTTAATTCGGTCAGGGGTGTAGTACCAGCGGTAGTAGACTTTGTAGGCTGTTTCTTTAAAGACAGTAGCGATGGAGGATGTAGCAAACCCCAGTCTCATATCCTCCCAGTCCCCGCCATCCGGTGGGGGTCCAAGATCACGTTCCCATTCAAGCTCATGGGGCCGGGAGGGGGAAAGAGAAGCATCTAGTAATAGGGAGTGGAGTTGGGAGATTAGGCCTTTGGATAGATGGGAGGTAGTGCATAGGATTTCAAAGGGGGTGAGGGCACGGAGCACGGCGGAGGAGGGGAGAGAGGCTAGAAAGTGGCGTATTTGTAAAAATTGGAAGGGATTAAGTGGGTGTGAAGGGGTCTTTTGTTGAAGGTCAGGTAGGGACAGCCATTGGCCCCGCTCTGCAAAATTGAACGGAAATTTGAAGCCCAGCATTATCCACGGACGGAACCTCATGGTCGAGAGTCCAGGAGGAAACATAGGGTTCTGCCAGACAGGGGTCAAGGGCGAGGGAGTAGTGGTGAGACCTTTCTTCAGGGAGAGGGAGTCCCAAGTTTTAAAGTTAAATTTAATAGTGGGGAGAAGTGGGGAGAAGTTTAGAGGTTGGGGGGCGGGAGGTAGGGGTCAGACCCCATAAGGGGGTCAGGTCCGGGAGGCCAATGAAGGCCGCCTCAATATCCAGCCAAGATATAGATCCCGGAGGAGCATAGGAGGTGACAATATGGGATAAGTGGGAGGCAAGATAGTAAAGTGTGATATCAGGAAGGCCCCTACCTCCCGCGGGGGTTGGCCTGTTCAGGGTATTGGCGGCGACGCGGGGAGGTCTGTGGTTCCAAATAAAACGTGTAAGGGCTCGTTGGATAGTGCGAAGAAAGGAGGTCGGGACTGCTACTGGGAGGGTCTGGAAAAGGTAAAGCCATTTAGGGACTATGGTCATTTTAACCGCTATGATCCTGCCCAGCCATGAAATAAAAAGACTGTTCCAGGAGGTCAGGGCAGCGAGTGTGCTAGTGAGAAGGGATGGGAAGTTTTCCCGGAAGAGAGAATCATAGCGAGAGGTCAGGTTAATCCCTAAGTATTTAATCTTTATGGGCTGCCATTTAAAGTTAAAGGTGGTGCGGAGAGACTCAGCTTCTCGGTGAGGGACGTGAAGTAGCATGGCCTCGGATTTGGAGCAGTTGATCTTATATCCTGATATAAGGCTATAAGATTGCAGGAGTGAGAATAAGTTTAGGAGTGAGATAAGGGGTAGGGTCAGGGAGAGTAAGATGTCATCAGCGAAGAGGGAGATTTTAGGGTCGTGTGGCCTACTTGTATTCCGTGTATGTCCGGGTGGGCTCTGATTTGGGATGCGAGGGGTTCAATAATAAGGGCAAATATTAATGGTGAGAGGGGGCAACCTTGACGTGTACCATTCGATATGCTAAGTGGGGCTGACGGGACGCCATTGATTAAGACCGTGGCAGAGGGAGCAGAGTATAGTGCCAGGACGCCAGTGAGGAAGCCACCAGACAAGCCATAGGTCCCCAGGGCGGCTTTCAGAAAACTCCAGGAGATCCGATCAAATGCCTTTTCAGCGTCTAAAGACAGCATGATGGTGGGGGATCCCCTGGAGTTCGAGATGTGTATGAGATCAACAGCACGTCTGGTATTATCTCTCGCCTGACGGCCCGGGATAAACCCCACCTGGTCGTAATGTACAAGAGAGGGGAGGTAGGGGTTAGGACGGTTGGCCAGGATCTTGGCGAAGATTTTCAAATCCAGATTCAAGAGAGATATAGGGGGTAATTCTGAGTTGATCGCAGCAGGAAAGTTTTTAGCAGTTGGGCAAAACCATGTGCACTGCAGGTGTGGCAGATATAACATGTGCAGAGAGCGTTAGATTTGGGTGTGGTGAGTTCAATCTGCAATCTAAATTGCAGTGTAAAAATAAAGCAGCCAGTATTTACCCTGCATAGAAACAATATAACCCACCCAAATCTAACTCTCTCTGCACGTTATATCTGCCTCCCCTGCAGTGCACATGGTTTTGCCCAACTGCTAAAAAATTTCCTGCTGCGATCAACTTGGAATTACCCCCATAGGGCGGTAGCTATCGCAGTTAAGGGTATCCTTGCCTTCTTTAGGGATTACTACAATTCTGGCCTCCAACATCTTAGGGGGGAAGGAGTCACCATGGACAATCCCATTGAACAGAGACTGCAGGTGGGGGGCAAGAAGAGCAGAAATTTTTTTATAATAAAGGGCTGTAAACCCATCCGGGCCCGGAGATTTACCAGTTTTTTGGATAAGAATAGTCTGAGCAATTTCTTCCACCGAGATCTCACTGTTAAGATGGTCCATGGCGTCCTGGGGCAATCTGGGTAGGTTAGAAGCTGTAAGGAAGTGTGAGACTAGATCAGAGTGTGGCAGAGGGGAGGAACCAGGTGTGGGGGGCGGGAGGTTGTATAGGTCTGCATAATAGGAATGGAAGGCAGCTCTAATGGCTGCGGGGTCTTGGACGAGTTGATTGAGGGAGTTTCTAATAGAGACAATGTTAGTTTTGGCTCTCGTGGAACGAAGTCGTGCCGCCAGGGTCTTGTCCGCCTTGTCCCCCTTCTCATAAAAGGACTGGCGGAGCCATTTAAGGCGCCTGGCCACCCGGGCAGAGAGAAGGAGATCAAGTTCCGCCTGAATAGTACGAAGTTCGGACAAGACAGCTGGGTCGGAGGACGCCTTATGCTGGGTTTCAAGTGCGTGGAGTTTAATAGAGAGTTTGTTAAAGTGGGCAAGAGATTGTTTTTTGGTTTTGGAAGCCAGGCCACGAAGAACTGCCTTGTGTGCCAGCCAAAGAGTGGACCTAGAAATCTCAGGGGTATCATTCAGGAAAAAGTAGTCGGAGATCGTATCCCAAAGGTGGGAACACATCTCCGGGTTGTGGAGGAGAGAGTCGTTAAGGCACCATGTCATGGGGCGGGGGCGTGAGGCCAGACCTAAAAGGTCACAGGAGATGGGGGCATGATCGGACCAAATTAGCGGGTGTATGTGAGCTTCACGGAGGTTTAAGGCGAGGTCATGGCTGAGCAGGATCATGTCAATGCGGGAGTAGGAATTATGGGGGGCAGAGTAAAAGGTATAGTCACGGGCGGAGGAGTCTTTTATCCTCCAGGAGTCATAGAGAAGCTGGGAACGCATGAGACCGAGGAGGGATCTGGAGCGGAGGGAGTCCGACGAGGAGGCAGTAGAGGGAGGGGGGGAGCGGTCTATTTGGAGGTTCAGCACGGAGTTAAAGTCCCCTGCAAGTATGAGGTCACCTTGTCGGACTCGGGTTAGGAGGTTATCTAGTTTTGTAAAAAATCGTTCCTGACGTTGGTTAGGGGCATAAACATTGGCTAGTGTACAGATCTTGTTATTCAATTTCCCCACCAAGACTATAAACCGGCCGTCTTTGTCGGCGTATGAGTCTAGGGGTTCAAAGGTGAGATGGCGGGCAAATAAGATCACAACCCCTCGTTTCTTGGCCGAATGGTCACAATCATGGAAGGAGTCTGGGTAGGGCCTACATTGCAACGTAGGGTGAGTGTCATGTAGGAAATGAGTCTCCTGTAGGAAGACCAGGTCACCTTTATGGAGTTTAAGGGAGGCAAAAAGCTTGCCTCTCTTTTGGGGGCTGTTCAAGCCCTTAACATTAAAATATAGTACCCGGAGACCCATGGGCAAGCAGCGAAGAGACAGGCAAAGTAGAGAGAGTGGAGAGCACTGAGAGCAAAGGAAGGAGGGGGGAAGAAAGAGAAGAAGGATATAGAGCACGGGAGAGTGTGGTCATGAGGAGAGAGGGAAAAAAAAGGAGACCGGGAGGGGAAGGGGGGTAGTTGGTCATCCGGCAGTAGGGGCCAGGACCAGTGGTGCTGACAGGGGAAAGGGAGACTAGGTGTCAGGAGGGCACCTAGGTCAGCAAGAGGGCTTGAAGCCCTAAGGGGGCACGGCATGGGGTCCGGACAGCGGACCACAAATCACTCAGCAAAAAAATAAAAGAAAAGAAGTATAAGGCAGGCGGGCCTCCCCTGGGAGGGCCTGAGGGAAAAAACTGGAGAGAGGACTGAAAGAGAGAATAGGTGGAGCGCCAACTCCAAAAAGGAAGGGAGGGGGGGGGGGGGGGGGGGTGTAGGTCGGAAACAGATAGTCCAGTCTCAGTAAGATAACATTTTAACAGCATAACTTTTCAGCAGGAAATAACAACAAAAGGGTCATGAGGTATCTAAGGGGTCGGGAACTCAGGATATGAGGGGCCTAAAATAGAGCATCTCCCGGGGTAGGGGAGTGCGACCAGGAGGGGTCGACCCGATTGGCCAGAGTAAACATGGGGTTAAAGAACTGAGAGTACATCAGGGAACAGGGGGTGGAGCCTGGGAGGTCGTCGAGGCCGGGACCACGAACCACTCGGATCGAGGAGGCTGAGGAGGATCCCGCTGTGTCCATGGCGGCAGGTCTTGAGACTGGATATCCTGTTCACCGGTGTGGATGCCCAGCTTGGAGAGCAGCTTCTGAGCCTCGGGTAAATCCCTGGCCGTGAGGAGCTTCTCCTGGTGCCATACCAAGATACGGAAGGGGAAGCCCCAGCGGTATTTGACATTATGGCGGGAAAGCAGGGAGGTACTGGGCTTGAAATCTCGACGTTTGGCCAGAGTGAGTGGAAGATCTGGAGAGGGGTGTTCTGGAAAGTCACAGCGCCCAGTCATCGGGCCTCTCTCATGAAAGCCTCCTTTGCAGTAAAGTAGTGCAGACGGAGGATGACATCTCTTGGTTGGGAGGAATCCTGGGAGTGAGGTCGCAGGGCTCGATGCGCTCGGTCCAGTAGCAGATGTTCTTCAGGGGTATCAGGTGATAGGTGGGCAAAGAGGCGCTTGAGGTAGAGGTCAAGGTGGGCCGTCTCGACCTCCTCGGGGATACCCCGGATCCTCAGGTTGTTTCTCCTTGCCCTATTGTCCTGGTCCTCATGCTCCTCCCGCAGGTGGGCGACATCTTGGCGGAGTTGATGGAAGTCGGTCTCGACCGTTTGTTGAAACGAGACCACCTCTTCCACTCGTCGTTCAAGTTGGTCGGTTCTGGAGCTAATGTCGGCAATATCGGATCAGGGACCAGGGCAGTGCCGGTGGGAGCAAGCAGGGGGAGAGGGGCCCACGGCTAGTAGCGGCAGTGGTCTCCTGGGGGCATGCAAGGTAGACTCCGGATGCCGGCAGCAGGGGGGAGCACTGCTTGGATGGATCGGTGGAGGCGGGTCAGGAGGCCTGCAAGATGGCCTCTATCAGCTTTATGGAAGTGGAGCTGGAGCCGGGTGGTGTTCTGGGGTCCTGCAAGAGGATCCATGCCGTCCAGGAGCGTCAGGAGGGCCAGCACCACCAGCAGGTGAGTAGAGAGGGAAGAGGAGTCCGTCAGGCGGCCATCGGAGCCCCCCGTGGGGGCAGGTCGGGTCCGGAACTCTCGGCCGGGCCGGGGCCGAAATCGAGGTCCCGGCTTCAGGGCCAGGGGGGAAGGCCGCAATCCTCAGATGCAGCCGGAAGCCTTCCGAGCGTGCAGGCTCGGGTTTCAGGACAGGGGCAGGGGGCGCAGCGGGACGCACCTACCAGGGGGGTTACCGCCGACCGCCGCCGAACCCAGGCATCCCCGTCAGCGTCCCGGCTCCCGGCGTCCCTTCACAAGACGGCCGCCGCCCGCAGCACGATCTTCCGGCCACGTCCACCAGCCGGCCGGCTCCAGGTCCCAGGAAGCAGAAGCAGACACAGGTGGGAGCAGGCAGGGTGGCTCCCAGCGGCGACGCGGCTCCGTTCCGCCGATCCGGCCCGGCTCCAAAATCGAGCCCCCGGCTTCAAGGGTGGGGCAAGGCCGCAGTCCGCAGAAGTGCTTAAAAGCACTCCCCGACTCCGCGGGTCCCCCACAGCAGCTGCAGGCACACACTCGGGGTCTCAGGCAGAAGTCTGGGGCGACCCAGCACAGATCCGGGGAGGGAAAAGAAGGATAAAGGGCCTGAGTATGCAGGAGCTGAGGAGAGCACTTCCACTCTCCAAGACGACCAGGCCACGCCCCCCGGCTAGGTTTCAGTTTAACATGGTCGATTGAGACCAACTCTAGTGGATGATGAGTCACAATGGGTTGTAGCACTGCTCGCTGATCTGCAGGGGGCTTCTTCTTTATCAATCAGTTTGGGCAATTCAAATTCCACTCTTCGATATCCTCTCTCATGTTCACCCAATAGAATCGTCGTCATAGTGTGGCTTCTATCTTTTGGAGGCCAAAATGTCCAGACTGATTGTGATAAGCTTCCAGTACTCAACCGCTATCTCGTCTGGTCAGCACAATCTGCATTATTGCCAGGTGGGTCTTGGGGTTAACCCCGTGGTGAACCAACAATCCTTTCCGGATGTGTAGTCGTTCTCTTTGTCTCCACAGCTTTATCAGTTCGGGGTCTAAAGCATTGATTTTGCCACTTTGATTTTTAATCATGAAATTGTAGTTCGCCAGTCTGGAATACCACCGTTGCTCCAATGCACCTAGGCTAGCAGTATTCAGGTGAGCCAGAGGGTTATTATCGGTGAAGGCTACGAATGGTGTCGCTAACAAATAATCTTTGAACTTTTCAGTTATTGCCCATACCAGTGCTAAGAACTCCAATTTGAACGCACTGTAGCTGGCATCATTGCGCTCAGTTCTTCTGAGGCTCCTGCTCACGTAGTCAATAACGCATTCTTGACCCTGCTGTTCTTGGGACAGTACAGCTCCCAGACCACAGTTGCTCGCGTTGGTGTACAGGTGAAATGGTCGACTGTAATCTGGGTATGCAAGAATCAAGGCCTCCATCAGCAGGCTCTTCAGTTTATCGAAGGTAGTTTGTTGAGCCTCTGTCCATGCCACAGGTATCCTCTTCCCATGCTGAGCTGAGGGCACATCACAGAGCAGTTCATGGAGAGGGGCTGTAACCTGGGTGAACCGGGGGACGAATCTTCGGTAGTACCCAACAAATCCGAGGAAGCTTCTCACTTCTTTTACAGTTGTGGGTACAAGCCAATCTCGGACAACAGCAATTTTCTCTCGGTCAGGGGTGACCCCGTTGGTGCCTACAATGTGCCCCAAGTATTGGATGCTGGTCTTTAATAGATGGCACTTGTAGGGCTTTAGTTTTAGACCGGATCCCTCCAGGTGCTGGAACACATCACTTAGGTGTCGCAGGTGCTCGTCATAGGTTTTAGAGTAGATTATCACGTCATTGAGGTAAAGGAGCACCATGTCAAAATTCTTGTGCCCCAGGCAGTGCTCCATTACCCTCTGAAAGGTTCCTTGGGCATTGCACAGCCCAAAGGGCATTCATAGAAACTCGTATAGGCCCATGGGAATGATAAATGCTGTCTTTTCACTATCGGCTGCCGCCACCTCCACCTGCCAATAGCCACTGGTCAGGTCCAGCGACGAAAAGTAGGCAGCTGAATTGAGTGCAGTGATGCAAGGTAAGGGGTAAGCATCCTTGTGAGTAACCTGGTTAAACTTCCGGTAGTCCACGCAAAAGCATAGACTTCCATCCTTTTTCTGCAACAGGACCATGGGAGCCGCCCAAGGGCTGTGGCTTTCGCTAATCACACCGGAGGCCTTAATCTCCTTCAGCATCTTGCACACTGCTTGGTATAGCGCAGGGGCTAAAGGCCGGTGGCATTCTTTAATAGGGGATGCTTCTCCAGTCGGGATATGGTGCTGGATGTCACCAACTTTTCTGAAATCAGCAGGATGTTGACTGAAACTACGGGCATTCTCCTGGATCACGCGTATTACCTATATGAACATCGTGCCACCATTCAATTTTCTCCTCGGCAGGCTCTGCCTTTTGCGTGAGCATTTGGGCGGCCACGGTGGACACTTCTACCATGTCCCAAAAAAGTCACCCAAGATAGACTCGCCATGATTTGGTGGCGATAGAGCCATATCGGATAATCGTTGTGATTGAGGATCCTTACCAGAACTCTTCCTCCCGTCACTGTAACCACAGCCCGTGCAATTGCTATATCGTTCCTTACTGTGGTCAGGCATGCTTCAACCACTGCATCATAGGTCTTCCCTTGGGGGCCACATTTGGACTTTCCCCACACCACAGTCTCCGCATTTGGCTGTAATGTCAGGGGTCTGTGACTGGCAGCCCTCACTTTACTCACTTCTCCATCATGTCTAATGAACCGCAGCTGTCCTTGTAGGGTTCTTATCATCATGCTGAGTGCTCTCTGTGTATCCGGTGGGGCCGCGGTAAATTCTGTTTTCAAGGCTGAGATTAGCTCAGCTGGGGAATTCTGAAGTATATTCATCCCCACAATGATAGGGGGGATAGTCGGATCATCCATGTCAGTGATCAGGCACCCTTGATTAATTAGCTCGGCTTTGCCGATTCTGAAGTGTTGCTCACAGTAGCCTTGGCACTGGATATCGAGCCCGTTACTGGCTAGCAGCCTCAACCATGACAGGGGCAGAGGAATCATGTCTGTCACGCCTCAATACTGGTAATATGCCCCAGCATGGATGGTGGTCACTTATGACCCTGTGTCGAGCATGGCTAATACAGGGGTTCCATTAATCTGAATGGTGATGACAGGGCACTATTCCACATATTTGGGGCACCACTCTTCCGGGGTTGGAACTACATGGTTGGTTCTCCCCATGGGATGGTATCTGGCCTCGGGGAGTCGGCCTTTAACGGCTCCGGCAGTTGGCAATTCCTTTCTTTTTTTTTTTCTTTCTTTTTTTTTGAAAATAAGTTTTATTGGTTTATGTATTAAGAAACACAGAAGCATAAACATTAGACAATATTTGTGGATCAACATAGGAAGTGCATAAAATTGAGGGAGTACAAAACCCCCCCAATATAAACACATACTAACAGCACCGGTCGTAGTGATCCTATTTATCGAATAGCAAAGAAAGGTAACGTAAACTACAATATAGTTACAGAAAGAGCGAAGCGTGAAAAGAGGAAAAAGAAAGTAAGAGCAAGAGATAAGAAAGAGGAGAGGGGGGTGGAAGCGTCGGCCAGACAAAGTTGGTCACTAAATCGAGTTCTGCCATCTATATAGAAAGTGGATCAGATGGTTGTCAATGGCGATTCAGCATTATAGTGCGTTGTCCATGGCGTCCAAGTGCGTATAAAAGTGACTGATGTGTCGTGAAGGGCAGCGGTGATGCGTTCCAGCTTGTATGTGGTCCATATAGCATTAATAGTGGCGGGAAGAGTAGGGGGAGAGGTGGATTTCCAATTCGCTGCAATTTGGCATTTGGCCGTATTTAAAATGTGCTTGATAAGTTTTAGTAGATGACTCGGCGTGTCTGGAACTGGGCGTAAAAGTAGAGAGTAAGATGGGGAGTCTGGGATGACCATATCGGTGATTTCTAGTATTAGTTTATGAATTTGTCGCCAGTAGCGGCGGGCAATCCCACAGGACCACCAAACATGCAGCATGGTTCCCCTCTGTCCACAAAGTCTCCAACATCTATCAGAACAGGAAGGGTAAATAGCCTGAAGTCTAGACGGCACAAGGTACCATCGGTAGTAAATTTTATAAGAATTTTCTTTGATACGAACCGACAAGGAGCTCTTAGCAATTTCCTGTCTGATGTCAGCCCACTCTTCGATAGTCAAAGTCTCCCCTATGTCTCGTTCCCACGCTATTTCATGAGACTCTTTCGCAAGGGAATTGTGTGATAGCAAGATTTGGTAGATTGCAGACAACAAACCTTTTGTAGAACGTTGACCACAACATAAAGATTCAAATGCAGTTTTGGGTATAGAATGAGCAGTGTTACTTAGAGTAGAATAAAAGTGACGAATTTGCAGTAATTGATAGAAAGATGAGTGAGGAAGAGAGAAGCGTGATTGAAGGTCCGCAAACAAGGGAAAGGAAGAAAGGGGTGCCAGATCAATCAGGAAAAGGACATTGTGAGAAGTCCAGTGTTTAAAAGCAAGGTGGTTAGTACCTGGGGGGAACTTGGTATTGTTACAGAGGGGAGTCAGCAACGGATTATAGGAACGAAGACGATAAAAGCGGGTGCATTGATCCCACACCGATAGTGCAAAGCGCATCGTCGGCAACAAGAGGGATGAGGCCGGGCGGGAGCGAGGCGCGCACTATAACAGGGTTGAAGGAGAATATACATTTATTACTTGAGCTTCCAAAAGCGTCCATAATCTCTGTTCAGGAGGTGAGTGCCATAATAGTTAATCAGATCCGGCATACCGAGGTCCCCTAAGTCACGATGTTGTTGGAGTAGTCGTATCTTGACTCTGGGTTTCTTTCCAGCCCAGATGAAGATCGATAGATCCCTTTGCAGATTCTTCAAGATTTTAGTCGGTATATGAATAGGGAGGGTCTGCCAAAGATATAGCAAACTCGGAAGTATATTCATTTTGATAGCAGCTATACGCCCAAGCCAAGAGATAAAGAATTTGTTCCAGCCCCCAAGGTCGGTACGTATAGATGCAAATAGACGCGGGAAGTTGGCCGTGTATAGTGACGCGTGAGACTTAGGTAGATACCTAGGTACTTAAGTTTAGTGTGTTGCCATTTAAACGGGTAAGAGGACTGAAGAAGGCGTAGATCCCGGGGAGTCACGTGTATATCCAGGATTTCTGTTTTATCAGCGTTGAGTTTGTAATTAGACAGACGACTATAAGTTTGAATCTCCTCAAACAGGTGTTGTAAAGATATGAGTGGGTCAGTTAAAGTGAGAATGACGTCATCCGCATACAACGCTATCTTGAAGTCGTGATTCCCCACCGTAATGCCCGAGATGTTGGTATTCAGTCTGATTTTGGCTGCCAAAGGCTCCATCACCAGAGCAAATAGCAATGGGGAAAGTGGGCAGCCCTGCCGGGTGCCATTTCTAATAGAGAGTGACGGGGAAGCCAGACCGTTGACGAGAATGGAAGCAGAGGGATTATGGTAAAGTGAGGTGACAGCATTATAAAAGGCACCATGCACGCCCATGTTTTCCAAGGTTTGGCGAATAAAGGGCCATGCTACCCTATCAAAGGCTTTTTCTGCATCCAAAGCCACCACCAGGGTCGGAAGGGACTCCCGCTGATATAGGTGGATAAGGTTGATAAGCCGGCGAGTATTGTCCGCCGCTTGTCGATTAGGAATAAAGCTGACTTGATCCGGCAGGAATGGGGCTAATCTATTCGCAAGAATTTTAGCGAACAACTTAAGGTCTGTATTTAACAATGAAATGGGTCTATAGTTTTTCATTTCAAGCGGGTCACGGTCAGGTTTGGGTATAACGATAATGTTAGCCCTGGTGGTGGCTGCGTCCAGGGAGCCTAGTTCCAGTAAAGAGTTGAATAACGAGTGAAGCATGGGGAGAAGCGATTGCGCAAATTTTGTGTAATAGATGGCCGTATAGCCATCGGGACCTGGGGCGGACGAACGGCGCAACTGAGATATTGTGACCAGAATTTCCTCGTTGGAGATAGGGGCGTTGAGCGTTTCTAGGTCTGAAGCAGAAAGTTTTGGTAAGCGACAGGTGGTGAGGTAATGTTGAATGTTGGGAATGTGAGATGAATCAATATTAGCAGGTGGAGGTAAGTTGTAGAGTGATTCATAATAATCATGAAATTGCGAGGCCATAATTTTGGGGTCACAAGTCACGGATCCGTCAGAGCATTTCAAAGCGAGTATGCGGTTTTGTGTCCTTTTAGCCCGGAGGCGACGAGCCAACAAAGTGTCAGCTCTATCTGACTTTTCATAAAATTTCTGGCGGATCCATAGGAGTGATTTAACCGTTTTTTTCGGGAGAATTTGTGACAGTTGTCCCTTAAGTGAGAGGATCTTAGTATAAAGACGCTTTTTCGGGAAACGCTGGTGAAGAAGGGTTAGGGAGGTTAGTTCCGTTTCCAAGTCACGAATACGTTTAGTCTCTATCTTCTTATGAGCTGAGGCAAGATTAATAAGGAGGCCACGTAACGTTGCCTTATGAGCCTCCCATAACACTGCAGGAGAAATATCCGGAGAGCTATTTTCAGTACAGTAAGTCTGAATCATGGCGGTAATGTCGACAATGTTAGAGGGTTTAAGAAGAAGAGACTCCTGTAAACGCCATGTCCGAGGGGACGAAAGGGTATGAGGGACAGTAATGTCCAAGATAAGGGTGTAGTGGTCTGACCAAGTAGTGGGGATTACTTGTGCCCCGCGGAGGCACTGAGTGGAATCACGGTCAACAAAGATGTAGTCGATGCGGGTGTAAAGGTCGTGTGGGGGTGAATAGTGCGTGAAGCCTCTGGCGGAAGGATACAAAGTCCTCCAGCTATCATACAAGTTGTGAGAGGAGATACAGTTCCGTAGAAGTTTAGACAACTTTGAGTGAGAGGACGTCCCCGTAACTGGATGAGACCTATTAAAGTGAGGGTCGAGAGTAACGTTACAATCCCCTGCAATTATAATTTTGGAGTTCGGGAATTTAGCAAGCTGGTCAGAGAAGGTCCCAAAAAAAGAACCCTGCTGCATGTTTGGGGCATATACGGACGCCAAAGTGATAGGCTGCTGGTTGAGGGTACCCGAGAGGATTACAAATCTAACATTGTCATCGTGATAAGAATCATGAATGACTATAGGAAGATCTTTGTGAAGCAGTATAGCAGTACCCCTGCGCTTGGCTGACATAGTAGAGTGAAAGGTGTGGGGGTATTTTTTACTGTTTAGGGAAGGGTGGGGGGACTTAAAGTGCGTCTCTTGAAGAAAGACTATATCTGGCTTGTGTCTGGCAAAAAAATGGAACGCCATGGAACGCTTTGTCGGGGAGTTGAGGCCATTGACATTCATAGATAACAATTCCAAGGTCATGGAGGGTAATAATCACCCATGCGCAACATAGTGAACAACCATTGATGTGGCCAACTGCAGGGCAAGTGAAGGGACAGAGAAGAATAGAAAAGAAGAGGAGCAAGAAGAAACTCAAAGTACAGGCCCATGCCTAGGAGCGGGTAGGGCCTACAAAAAGAAGGGGTAGTACCGCACAGGCAGCCCCTTCAGTGTGGGGGGTAACGATAATATAAGAGAATAATAATTAGAAAACCAGAACGTGTATAACAAGAACTAAGACATCCTGCGGTCAAGCGCGAGGGTTTAGAAATAAACAGGTCATAGCCTAAAAAGAGCAACTTAACTTCACGGCTTATCTAGGCAAACACATAACTAAATGACTACAGCGACAGTAGCTAGTTGCGGAGCGGGGAGGGAAAAGTAAAAAAAAAAAGGGGGGGGGGAGAAGAGGGGGACGATGACCTTTTTGAGAGAGCAAACAGAGTCACATAATAACATTTAGTGAATAACAGTAGCATGTGACAACGGGAAGCAGGTTAGGGGTGGCAATAAGTACGGATATAGAGCCTGGGCCGGCCCCATGCTATTGAGTTCAATATTAGCCTTACCAATTCAAGGCACAGTAGACACTTTCCCCCTGGGTCCAGGCACGACCAATACCTATACGTCCCATAATTCTAACAGTCCGTAAAACAACATGAGCAATGTGCGTAAGGTGAAATTTAAAAGAAAAGGGAGGGGGGGGGGGGGAGAGACTGTCTCGTAATCAGCAAAACATAGTTACGTGTCTGCAAACATCAAAGTGTCATGCTATTTAGTAGACCAATCCGGAGTTGGTGCCACAGGCCTTGGTGAAGATGTGGGAGTAAGTTGATTCCTGAGCTCGCCAGGTAGAGTATCAAAAATGCCAAGAGTCTTGAGGAGGTCGTAACCTTGAGCAGGGGTTTTAATGGAGTGATGGGACCCATCTTTGGTCACGTGGAGTTGAAAAGGGAATCCCCATTTGTATTTAATAGAGTTAGTACGGAGGACTCTAGTAATCACAGCAAGGTCTCAACGTTTTTTGAGCGTAGAGGGAGCTAGGTCTTGATAAATTTGAAGTTGAGTGCCTGAGTAATCCACAGATTGGAGTTCCCGCGCGGCTGACATAACCTTTTCCTTAGATTTAAAATAGTGGAATCGGAGGATGACATCTCGGGGTGGTTGGGACGGAGGAGGCCGAGGGCGGAGCGCTCTATGCGCTCTGTCCAGTAGGAACAGGTCTTTTGGAGTACCGGGGAGTAAATTCAGAAACAGGCCTTCCAAAAAACCCGGGAGGGCGTCCAAGACAACGCTCTCAGGGATGTTACGGATCCTGATATTATTTCTCCTGTTCCGGTTGTCCAAATCCTCCAGGTGGTCCTCATGCACGTCGACATCAGTGCGGAGGTCAATTAGCTCCTGTTCAAGCACGGCCTGATACTGGCACACTTCGTCCATCTTACGTTCCAACGAATCCGTACGGGTGCCCAGGTCGGTCAGATCTTTTCTAAATTCCGCCAGCGCTGACCTCATTTCGGTTTGAATAGTTTTGGTCACAATAGAGACGATATCTTGGGTGGTGGAGGGAGCTCTTGGCGATGAAGTATCCTCCGAATCGGACATGCGTTCTGCAGCTGATAAGTTACGAGAAGTAGATCCAGCTTTCTCCCATGCACGTAGAATGCTGGGTTTATTAGCAGCGTTTGATTTGCGATTTTTTTGCGACATAATAGAGCGGGAACGTAGGTATCCAGAGTATCAACTCTGCGTAGGAAATCTCAGAAGTATCCGGAAAATAATTTCGAGAGGCCTCGGCTAGAGCATTAGCTGACCCTCAAGCGCTAGGTGACCGCAGGATAGGCTAGGCTAGGGCAGGCATCAGGGGCGCCATGAAGTGCTTCGCAGAGCACGGGCCGCCATCAGCAGAGATTCACGGTGGGGTGGAGTGAGGCGCCCCAGTGTCTCGGGGCCCAGGCCGACAAGGAGCCAGTGGCAATTATAAAATGGCGGGCCAGTCAGCGGACCACTGCAGCGGCAGGGAGCCTCGTGTAGGGACCAGCCACGTCACGCTCATGCGCCCCCGCGGTCGTAAGATAGTAGGCTGGTGGGGAGGGTATTTCTTACCTCCTGCGCCCCCACTGCGGTATACCGGGTATAAGGCGGGGGCCCGAGCAATCACTGTCACCCCACGAAAAAGGGGGGGGGTAGTAAAGCTGATACTGCTTCGGGATCACAGCACTTCGGACCCAGGGGACAAGGGAGGCCACAGATGCTGCGACTGTGCCCTAATATGCGGGAGAGCTGCAGTGAAGCCAGAGTGCTGCAGTATGGAGCGCAGCACAGGTATGACCCCCCAGCTCCGGGGCGAACAGCCAGCCCCCGTCCTGTCTTACCAGTGATCTGCTGCGGGTGCTCCGACAGCCGGAAGCCCCGGCCGCGAAGGAGAGAGCGCCGGGCTCGGGCGTTGCGAGCCGCTGACGGGTGTTTTCCGGGCCGCTCGTCTCCGGCCCCAGGTAAGGCCGCGGCAAGATGGCGGCCGCACTCACGCTGATCCCCGCTGCCCAACGTCCCGGGTTGCCGGGTGTTCACAAGGGCAGCCAGACGGAGGTGGGGTTCTAGTAATCCCTGCACAGAGCTCCGGGAGCGTTGGAGAGCGGATCAGAGTGTCGGCGCGGCTCTGGGAGTCCAGGTCAGGACCCGTGGTCACTCCAGGCCCCGGCTTCAATCTGGGGACAGGGCTGCAACCCGCAGGAGCACTGAAAAGCACTCCCCGATTCCGCGGCGCCCCCCAGGATGATCCAAGCCAGCTGGAGAGCAGTGGGGGAGATGATAGGATGTGGGTGGGTGACCCCGAGTGTCTTATAAAGGGCTTTTGGCAGGGTAGTGTGCAGGAGCTCCTGAGCTGCACGTCTGTCTCCTTCAGTAGCTAAGCCACGCCCCGGCAATTCCTTTCTATATGGCTGCTTTGGTTACATCTTCGGCATATAGGATGACCTAATGAGTCAAATTGGTCAGTGCTTCTTCTACCCCTTCCTGAAGGGAGCTCCCACCGATCATTCCGTCCTTACCTCCGACCTGTCCTCCAATTGGGCTCATTCCTTTCCGGAGGTGTACGTCTAGGTAACCTCTGTAGCTCCCGACTCATGGTATCAATCCCTACACTTAGTTCTTCTATTCGACCTTTCAGGTCATTCATCGAATCAGTTTGGGAATTCTGTCCCGTCTATACAACTGCTCGTTTTGGTTTAGGGGCCTCTCATGCCGGCGCTTGAAAGGCTTTGTCATCCTTCCTCCTCTCCTGATAACCCAGCATCTCTGGGAAGTGAGTCTTACAGGGCCGGAGTGGGCTGATAATTTTAATGGCAGCCTCATTGAAATTTAGAAATGAATATCTGGGGACTTGGAGCCTTAGTAACCGCATTTGGGTGCTGATTCCTTCTCTACTTGTACCCTCCATGAACTGGTTAATTAGCGTCTCATCCACCTCTCTCACTTCTGAAGGGTCAATCTCCTGGATATTCTTCAATACCTCCTGTAGACTCAGGGCAAAGTCTCGTAGTGACTCTCCGGGACATTGTTTCCAGGCATAGAAGTGTGATTTTAATTCTGCCAAGTGCTTGTGTTGAATATTGTCTCTAAACGCTGAAATATTTGGTGTCTGGCCACGATAGTACCTCTCTTAGAGCAGAGTCTTTTAATTGGCCGATTAGGATTTTGACTTGTTGTTTGGCCAGAGGATAGAGCCTGAACATGGCCTGTAACGTGTTCTTGAATTCCGTCCATGAGCTTGAGTCTTTCTTGTTCTTATTTCCTGAGTATGTGGGGAGCCATGGTGCTCCAAAGTAATATGGGAGTGTAATGGGATTCACATTGGCCATTGCTGGTGGTGGGGTTGTTTTTGGTCTTGGTGTACCCGGCTGTGATGTTGTTGGTGCCTCCTTGTCTTGCTCTACTGAAGGCATGTTCTTTCCCCGTTCGTTATCTTGTTCGTGGGATGCCAAATTCTAATTGTGGGACTCTAGGATTAATCACTTGTGGCAATAACTTGTTACCAGATTTCAGTTGAACAATAATACTCTTGTTTTCTGCGTGGAGAAGTTGGAATGTGTTATTCACACTCTTTTGAGCATGGAAGACAAAAATTGTTAGTAATGCATGTTTATTCAACTCGATAATCAGTGTGTGTGACACTGTTGGGATATGGGTTAGCCCCAAAACACTTTATTTATTTATTTTTAATAAACTTTTTTATTGAGACATCACAGAATTCACATTACAGGATAAAATGTGTAGAAACTGTAAAATATAGTAATGCAGAGGGAATATAGCTAAGGGTTGTACAGCAAATTCACATACGTCAAACAACAGACTTTTGCATTATATGTAGATAATCGTTTAGTATACTGACGGCATTAAGTGGAGATATAGGATTCCCAGAGATTGAAAAACCTATCAACTTGTTTACCTCTATCAACAATACCCTCCACCCAGTCCATCCTGACCAAAAACACTTTATACATTTACAAGGTTATACAGGTACACACTATCACGGCAGCAACCCAGTAAAGAACATATACTGTAATAACAACAATGATAGCTTCAGTCACAAACATTACATATTATTGATATTTGCCTGGTCCTTTCTCTGTACTAACGTAGTGGCAACCTCTGAGTCACTTGATAGCGTTTACCTGCAAAAATAGGCAATAATCACTGCCATTCTAGGGCTACAGTATGGATGGCTTGAAATGCAGGACTTTTAGTCAGTGCTGAACTACACTCTCTGAAGTGTAGTAGCAAGAACAACTTGACTCTGGGATATAACTAAAGCCAAATAATTGAGTATCTCTGATGCGGTCCCAGAATAACATTTAAATAATACAACACTCTATTGTCACAACAATTCTCAATAACTTCATGAATTCTAGCATCAGGTACACGAGCATAGGTAGTACACTAAATGTCCCAGTTCTGGACTTAGACCTGTGCACAGGGTTTTAGTGTTATAAATCTTTAAGTAGATTTGGATTCCATAGAACATGCAGAAGTTAGTAGATGCAAAATAAGTATTACCAGGTGCAATGACACGGGTGGTATCCGGAAGAAGTCCTAACAAGATACTTGTTAAAGTGACAATCTCAATCTGGAAGTTCTCCTTTGAGTTTCCTTTCTGCTTGAAAGGGAAATTATTCTATTTTTAATTACTACCACCAGATGGCGCAGTAGTGTCAGGGATCACTTCACAAGGCTGATTACTAAGTAAATGTCAGTTCCTCTGGAGTAGCAGAGTCCCGGTTTTATTATAGTGTATTAAGCAACTGTACTGTTCAGTCATTAGTGACCATAGTGTCTCTTTTCTTACTCATAATCTGTCTAGCCTTGGAGTCTGCTGCGGGGAAGGCAGGGACCTTTACATTACTTCACACTCCTCCAGAGGCTAATCATGGGGCTTCACGCCCATTCTCAACTGCTCAATATGGTGTCTGTGACTGTCCCACTTGTTAGAATACTCCACTGACTAAGGAGGGGCTGCGGTCTGTGTTATTGTCTCATCTCACTGTAATGCACGCTCCACAACTCAGTGGCTAAACTAGCCAGACTCACGTCCAACAGCTGTAGAGAAGATCTGCTTCTCCAGGTGCAGCCTCATACAGGTTACTCTGCCTGGCAGCGTAGCACCGCGCTACCCGCTTCCCTTCTCCGGTTACTGAGCGGAATCACCACACTGCTCTGAGCCACCTCCTTGTACAGTTGCTCTTTCTCTCTCTCTCTGGAGCTTCACTGGATTACGGGGTGTAGAATGCTTGCTCCATACATGTGGAGCACCAGTCTCTGCCTCTGTAGTCTGCCACGCGCTGGCTGACAGCGACCCCCTTTTTACACCTTAAGGCAGACAATCCCCCTTTTTACACATTACGGCAGACAGCGTCCCCTTTTACACATTACGGCAGACAGCGTCCCCTTTTTACACATTACGGCAGACAGCGTCCCCTTTTTACACATTACGGCAGACAGCGTCCCCTTTTTACACATTACGGCAGACAATCCCAATTTTTACACATTATGGCAGACAGCGTCCCTTTTTACACATTACTGCAGACAGCGTCCCCTTTTTACACATTACGGCAGACAGCGTTCCCTTTTTACACATTAGGTAGACAGACAGACAGCATAGATGATACTTACCATCTCTCCGCTGGCTCAGGCAGTCAGGCTCCTCGGTGCCGGCAGCTCCGGGGGCAGGGGAGAAGGAAGAGGAGGGAGGGGGACTCTGGAGCTGCAGCAGCGCACTGTAATTGCTGGCGGCGCTGCTGCAGCTGTCCCTCTCCTTCTGCATTGGCTGGCCGCCGCTGTGAATGCTGGGATGAGGGAAGCGCATCCCAGCATTCACAGGAGCGGCGGCCAGCCTATGTGGAAGGAGAGGGACTGTTGCAGTGGCGCCGTCACCAATTACCCCCATGCCCACAGTCACTGCACAACTCATACACCTCCCCATGCCCACAGTCACTGCACAACTCATGCAACCTCCCATGCCCACAGTCACTGCACAACTCATACACCCCCCATGCCCACTGTCATTGCACAACTCATACACCCCCCATGCCCACAGTCACTGCACAACTCGTACACCACCCCAAGCCCACTGTCACTGCACAACTCATACACCCCCCCAGCCCACTGTCACAGCACAACTACTACACCCCCCCAACCCACTGCCACTGCACAACTCACCCCCCCCCCCCAAGCCCACTGTCACTGCACAACTAATACATCCCCCTCAAGCCCACTGTCACTGCACAACTCATACACCCTCCCCCAAGCCCACTGTCACTACACAACTCTCCCCCCCCCAAGCCCACTGTCACTGCACTACTCATACACCCCCCCTCCCCAAGCCAACTGTCACTGCACAACTCATACACTCCCCCCCTCCCCTCCGGAGTTCAGCAGTTAGGCGCAGCACCCAAGCTGGGCAGGAAACACGCGGCTGCCCGCAGATGGAAAGAGAGCTCCCCCTCCGTGAGTAAGGGGAGAGAAGCAGCTTGCTGCTGTGGCAGTTTACATATATGCTCGGCCGGAAGTGCGGGTCACCTGCGGCGAGGGGGGGGGGGGGGGGGCAGCGGCGGTGGAATACAAAAAAACAAGAAGCGACCAGATGCAGTGGTCTGCCGGGTGGCGGGAAGCGGTGGGACCCCACCGGCTTCTCTACCGCATCCCCGGCACCAATGGTAATTACGCCACTGCCCCCCAATCTCCCTCCCTCTGCCTCCTTAATTTTTTATTTATTTAATTTAAAGTCATACCTTAGCCCTGCCCCCCAGGCGCTGGTCTGCTGCTCCTGGTCAGGATGCGGCTGCTGCCTCCTCCTCCTACCAGAGCTGCCTCGTTTAGTGTGTGGGTGCGCGCAGCAGCTGAGGAGCTGAGCGCACACCACAGGCAGTGCAAAAGTGACGGGCGGCGGACAGCGGGAGTTGAGTGACATACAGCGGCCGTGCTGGTTGTGCTGCCAGATGGTGGGCAATGCACCATTAGCACACACCTAGTTACGGCCCTGATAGACTGTCACATATATCAGAGGTATTACCACAGTACAGGAGGGAAACATTCTCCTAATGAAGAGGCGCAATAGGACACAAGGACATGCACTGAGACTGGAGGGGGGGAGGTTCAGGGGAAATCTGAGGAAAAATTACTTCACAGAAAGGGTAGTGGACAAGTGGAATAGCCTCCCATCAGAGGTGGTAGAGGCTAAGACAGTAGAGCAATGTAAACATGCATGGGATAGACATAAGTATATCCTTACATAGAAATAAGGATCAAATAAGGTTTGAGATTAAAAAAAATATGGTAAAAAAATGGGACAGACTAGATAGGCCAAATTCAGTGTTTCTATGTTTCTCTCCCTCTCCACTCAGCTATTTTGTTAAACTCCCATGTTTTCTTCTGCCTGTTTTCCCAGTGATACTTTCCCTTTATGTCTTAGTAAACCGTTTCAACCTAATTTACCCCCTTTACTCCCTCCTACTCCTTCAGGGACCTTACGTACCCACTGCCTCTCCCTGTCTCTCTCTACTTGTTACCCACTGCCACTTCCCCCTGGCATTACCCACTTTCTCCTCGTCACCAGTGCTTAAAGTGGTCCTAGGGAGGTGGTGGAACTCACCCCCCCCCCCCCCCACCGCCCGTGCGCCTGCGGCGCGCACCACACAAAGGGGCGTGGTCTCAAAAAGAAAGGGACGTGGTCACCCAGTAGTATCCCCAATTCAAATTACGCCACACAGTAGCACAATCCTATTCACATTACACCACATAGTAGTGTCCTTTATTCATGTTATGACACACATTAGTGCCCCTTATACAGAAAGCCGACAGTAGTAGCACCCCAAATACACATAATGCCCACAGTAGTAGTGCCCCTTATGCAATTCCCACTGTAATGGTAGTGCCCACAGTGGTAGAGCCCATATGTAGTGCCCCTTATGCAATTCCCACTGTAATGGTAGTGCCCTTTTGTAGAGCCCATAGTATTGGTGCCCCTTATGCAGTGACCCCAGTAGTAGTGCCCCTTATGTCCCTAGAAGTGATGCCCCTTATGAATTGGACCTTATGCAATGCCCTCATTAGTAGTGCCCCCATGTAGTAATACCCCCATGTAGTATTGCCCCAAGTAGATATGCCCCATTTAGTTATGCTCCCAGTAGATATGCCCCCTTTAGTTTTGCCCCTTCTAGATATGCCCCTTGTAGATATGCCCTCTTTAGTTATGCCCCCAGTAGATATACCCCTTTTAGTTTGCCCCCAGCAGATATGCACCCTGTAGATTTGCCCCCTGTAGATATGCCCCAGTAGCTATGCCCCCTTAAGTTTTGCCCATGTATATATGCTCCTTGTAGATATGCCCCCTTAGTTATGCCCCTTGTAGATATGCCCCCAGTAGATATGCCCCCTTTAGTTATGTCCCCAGTAGATATGCCCCCTGTAGATATGCCCCCTTAGTTTGTCCCCAGCAGATATGCCCCCTTTAGTTTTGCCCCCTGTAGATATGGCCCCTGTACAGTATGCCCCTTTAGTTTTGGCCCCTGTAAATATGCCCCCAGTAGATATGCCCCCTTTAGTTTTGCCGCTGTAAATATGCCCGAGTAGTTATGTCCCCTTTAGATATGCCCCCTTTCGTTTCCCCCCCTGTAGATATGCCCCCAGTAGTTATGGCCCCTTTAGTTATGCCCCTTGTAGCTATGCCCCTTTAGTAGTGCCCCTTGTAGGTATGCCCCCTTTAGTTATGCCCCTTGTAGCTATGCCCCCTTTAGTAATACCCCTTGTAGCTATGCCCCCTTTAGTAATACCCCTTGTAGCTATGCCCCCTTTAGTAGTGCCCCTTGTAGGTATGCCCCCTTTAGTAGTGCCCCTTGTAGCTATGCCCCCTTTAGTTATGCCCCTTGTAGGTATGCCCTCTTTAGTAGTACCCCTTGTAGGTATGCCCCCTTTAGTAGTGTCCCTTGTAGGTATGCCCCCTTTAGTAGTGCCCCTTGTAGGTATGCCCCCTTTAGTAGTGTCCCTTGTAGCTATGCCCCCTTTAGTAGTGCCCCTTGTAGGTATGCCCCCTTTAGTAGTGCCCCTTGTAGGTATGCCCCCTTTAGTTATGCCCCTTGTAGGTATGCCCCCTTTAGTAGTGTCCCTTGTAGGTATGCCCCCTTTAGTAGTGCCCCTTGTAGGTATGCCCCCTTTAGTAGTGTCCCTTGTAGCTATGCCCCCTTTAGTAGTGCCCCTTGTAGGTATGCCCCCTTTAGTAGTGCCCCTTGTAGGTATGCCCCCTTTAGTTATGCCCCTTGTAGGTATGCCCTCTTTAGTAGTGCCCCTTGTAGGTATGCCCCCTTTAGTAGTGTCCCTTGTAGGTATGCCCCCTTTAGTAGTGCCCCTTGTAGGTATGCCCCCTTTAGTAGTGTCCCTTGTAGCTATGCCCCATTTAGTAGTGCCCCTTGTAGATATGCCCCCTTTAGTAGTGCCCCTTGTAGGTATGCCCCCTTTAGTTATGCCCCTTGTAGGTATGCCCCCTTTAGTTATGCCCCTTGTAGGTATGCCCCCTTTAGTAGTTCCCCTTGTAGGTATGCCCCCTTTAGTTATGCCCCTTGTAGGTATGCCCCCTTTAGTTATGCCCCTTGTAGGTATGCCCTCTTTAGTAGTGCCCCTTGTAGCTATGCCCCCTTTAATAGTGTCCCTTGTAGGTATGCCCCCTTTAGTAGTGTCTCTTGTAGGTATGCCCCCTTTAGTAGTGTCCCTTGTAGGTATGCCCCCTTTAGTAGTGCCCCTTGTAGGATTGCCCCCTTTAGTAGTGCCCCTTGTAGGTATGCCCCCTTTAGTAGTGCCCCTTGTAGGTATGCCCCCTTTAGTAGTGCCCCTTGTAGGTATGCCCCCTTTAGTTATGCCCCTTGTAGGTATGCCCTCTTTAGTAGTGCCCCTTGTAGCTATGCCCTCTTTAGTAGTGTCACTTGTAGGTATGCCCCCTTTAGTAGTGCCCCTTGTAGGTATGCCCTCTTTAGTAGTGCCCCTTGTAGCTATGCCCTCTTTAGTAGTGTCCCTTGTAGGTATGCCCCCTTTAGTAGTGCCCCTTGTAGGTATGCCCCCTTTAGTAGTGTCCCTTGTAGCTATGCCCCCTTTAGTAGTGCCCCTTGTAGATATGCCCCCTTTAGTAGTGCCCCTTGTAGGTATGCCCCCTTTAGTTATGCCCCTTGTAGGTATGCCCCCTTTAGTTATGCCCCTTGTAGGTATGCCCCCTTTAGTAGTTCCCCTTGTAGGTATGCCCCCTTTAGTTATGCCCCTTGTAGGTATGCCCCCTTTAGTTATGCCCCTTGTAGGTATGCCCTCTTTAGTAGTGCCCCTTGTAGCTATGCCCCCTTTAGTAGTGTCCCTTGTAGGTATGCCCCCTTTAGTAGTGTCTCTTGTAGGTATGCCCCCTTTAGTAGTGTCCCTTGTAGGTATGCCCCCTTTAGTAGTGCCCCTTGTAGGTATGCCCCCTTTAGTAGTGCCCCTTGTAGGTATGCCCCCTTTAGTTATGCCCCTTGTAGGTATGCCCCCTTTAGTAGTGTCCCTTGTAGGTATGCCCCCTTTAGTAGTGTCCCTTGTAGGTATGCCCCCTTTAGTAGTGTCCCTTGTAGGTATGCCCCCTTTAGTAGTGCCCCTTGTAGGTATGCCCCCTTTAGTAGTGCCCCTTGTAGGTATGCCCCCTTTAGTAGTGCCCCTTGTAGGTATGCCCCCTTTAGTTATGCCCTTTGTAGGTATGCCCTCTTTAGTAGTGCCCCTTGTAGCTATGCCCTCTTTAGTAGTGTCACTTGTAGGTATGCCCCCTTTAGTAGTGCCCCTTGTAGGTATGCCCTCTTTAGTAGTGCCCCTTGTAGCTATGCCCTCTTTAGTAGTGTCCCTTGTAGGTATGCCCCCTTTAGTAGTGCCCCTTGTAGGTATGCCCCCTTTAGTTATGCCCCTTGTAGGTATGCCCTCTTTAGTAGTGCCCCTTGTAGCTATGCCCTCTTTAGTAGTGCCCCTTGTAGGTATGCCCCCTTTAGTAGTGCCCCTTGTAGGTATGCCTCCTTTAGTAGTGTCCCTTGTAGGTATGCCCCCTTTAGTAGTGCCCCTTGTAGGTATGCCCCCTTTAGTTATGCCCCTTGTAGGTATGCCCCCTTTAGTAGTGTCCTTTGTAGGTATGCCCCCTTCAGTAGTGCCCCTTGTAGGTATGCCCCTTTAGTTATGCCCCTTGTAGGTATGCCCCCTTTAGTAGTGCCCCTTGTAGGTATGCCCCCTTTAGTAGTGCCCCTTGTAGGTATGCCCCCTTTAGTAGTGTCCCTTGTAGGTATGCCCCCTTTAGTAGTGCCCCTTGTAGGTATGCCCCCTTTAGTAGTGCCCCTTGTAGGTATTCCCCCTTTAGTAGTGCCCCTTGTAGGTATGCCCCCTTTAGTAGTGCCCCTTGTAGGTATGCCCCCTTTAGTAGTGCCCCTTGTAGGTATGCCCCCTTTAGTAGTGCCCCTTGTAGGTATGCCCCCTTTAGTTATGCCCCTTGTAGGTATGCCCCTTTAGTATTGTCCCTTGTAGGTATGCCCCCTTTAGTTATGCCCCTTGTAGGTATGCCCCCTTTAGTAGAGCCCCTTGTAGCTATGCCCCCTTTACTAGAGCCCCTTGTAGCTATGCCCCCTTTAGTTATGCCCCTTGTAGCTGTGCCCCCTTTAGTTATGCCCCTTGTAGCTATGCCCCCTTTAGTTATGCCCCTTGTAGCTATGCCCCCTTTAGTTATGCCCCTTGTAGCTATGCCCCCTTTAGTAGTGCCCCTTGTAGGTATGCCTCCTTTAGTAGTGCCGCTTACACACAAAAAAAAAAAACTACACAATATACTCACGTTAAGGCCCGCTCCTGCATCCGACCGCTGACGTCCTTCTTCCTTGCCGCCCGCTCCTCCTCGGAACTATGGGAGAGACCCATAGCGCACAGACACCGCACACTGCAAAAGCCGGAAGCCGGAGCTCAGGAATGAGCTCCAGGTACCGCTGTAAAGAGGAAGCTGGGTGCCCACTGGAAATAAAGTCTCAGCGGGCACCCAGCATCTCCCTGCACCGCCGGCTGACAGCGTGGGTTAGGTGAGCCGGAGGAGGCGGAACTGGTTCCATCTCCAAATGGAACTGACGGAACGCAGTTCTGCCCCGTTCCGGCTCACTTTAACCTCTGCCCGTCACCCTTTCCCTGGTGTTACCCAGACTGCCTCTCACTGTCACCCTCTCCCTGTCACCCACTGCCTGTCAGTCTCCCACTATCTCTCTGTCACCCATTGCCTCACCCTCTGCCTTTCCCCTGCGTCACTATACCCATCACCCTCTCACCCTCTGCCTCTTCAAGGTATCACCCTCTCCACATCATACGAATACGGCATTGCCTTTGAGGCCATGACTCTTGTTGCTAGGTGTGCACAAGATGCACCCCCCCCCCCCTCCCCTATCATTTGTTCCCCGGATACACCCCTGGGCAATGTTACTATTCCCTATCGTAGTCCACATGGATGGTAAAGTATGAAAAAGTAAAAAACAAAAATAAAATCTTGTGTCCACCATATGTGAGTCGACCATTGTCATGTTGACCATTTGAAGCTGTCGATCTTTTGACCCTGTTGACCTAATCCATGTCGACCTGTTGACTGTTTGTTGTGGCAGGGGTAATACCGAAATACTGCAATGTAAAATGCAGGATGTCAGATCCAGGCCAGGTTTTCTGTATGCACAGCTGAGCAGCAGGCACAATCACCTGTGTGATCCTGGTAAAAGAAGCAGCAGGGAGACTGTTCCTGATGATGAAGTAGTCGCCCAGGCAATAGGAGGGGTGTTTGGGCACTACATTAGGAACCATTGGATCTTTGTAACCAGTGTCTGGCTGGGGCAAGAAGGGCCCGCCGGGGAAATGCAGTGGTAGGGGCCCATGCTCAAGGATGTGGCCAGGCAATAGTGGATATGTGGCCAACCACCACAGAGGCTCACCTAACCGTAAGAGAGTGCATGGGCTGGTCCCATAGTCCTGTGCAGTATAAGGTAACATATAGTATGCATAATGTATAGTTAAAGTGCACTAGGATACAGCCTAGAACCTAATCCCTAGAGGAGGAGGTGGGCCCACAGGCAGTGGGGCCCACCGGTGGTTTCCCCTGTGGGCCAGTCCAACCCTGTTTGTAACAACGTAATTGAGGAGACTGTACCCTGTTGTGCTGTGATTTCTGTTGCTGTTTGAAACTACCTGTAAAACCTGACCTGCGATTCCTGCATGAAACTCTGTAACCTGTCTGTGGTGGAAAATAAAGTGAGTTGGACCCCGTCTATGTGGTTCTGTGATATATATGGGATGCAGTTAAAATACCGGCTGTCAGGATCTCGGCGTTCAGGAGACCAGGGAATTCCCAGAGTGATTATTGTGATTACTGTGCCTCAACCCTCAGTGCCTCTCTGGTCACCACTACTGGTTAGACTTCTCTGTCTCTCTCTTGCATCCGCTCCCTGCACTCGTTGTCCCCTTCCCTTGAACATCTCCTTATTGTCCCTGGCTTAGCGTACCAGTGGTAAATGCCCCCACATCTACTGCTCTTTTTACACTTATGCTTCTGCCTCTCACCACTACTGTGCTTTCTTTTCTTTACCTCTGTCACTCACTGTCTTATCTATTGCTAAATTTGTTTCATACATTTGTTTCATTTATTCTAATGCCGTCTTCTGCTAGTCACATTCAGTCTACTATCTATTACAAATGATGTACTGCCATTTTCTTACCACTTTGTACAGCTATATATTACAGAGCATGCCATGGGAACGTTGCATGCGTGTAAGCTGTTCCAGACAGATCTTTTGTATCCACCATGGGGTGGGTGCAGAGGTGTAGCGTGTAGCCATAGCACCCGAAGCAAGCCATGCCACGGCACTCCCCCCATATATACATAAACACATCGCCATCACTTTCTTCAGCCAGAGCTCCCTTCACCATCCTCAGCCCCCAGACCCATCGGTTCCGGTATGAATGGTCGACCATGTTATGGTCGACAGTCATTAGGTTGACCACTATTGGTCGACATTGACATGGTCGACATGGACACATGGTAGACACATTAAAATGGTCGACACATGAAAGGTCGACACATGAAAAGGTCGACATGAGTTTTTTTTACTTTTTTTGGTGTCGTTTTTTGCGTAAAGTGACTGGGAACCCCAATTAGTGCACCGCGTCCCCTCGCATGGCTCGCTTCGCTCGCCATGCTTCGGGCATGGTGCCTTCGCTTCGCTCGGCACAGTTTACCGTTCCAATCGTAGTCCACGTGGATCGTAAAGTATGGAAAAGTTCCCCAAAAGAAAAAAAAGTTAAAAAACTCATGTTGACCTTTTCATGTGTCGGCCTTTCATGTGTCGACCATTTTCATGTGTTGACCATGTGTCCATGTCGACCAATAGTGGTCGACCTAATGACTGTCGACCATAACATGGTCGACCATGTGAACGGATACCAGACCCATCATCATCCTTAGCCACAGCCAAATCTTCAGCCTCCATCACCTTCCTCAGCCTCCAGCTCTATCACCTTCCTCAGCACCTAGCTCCATCACCTTCCTCAGCTCCCAGCCCATCACCACCCTCAGCTCCCAGTCTCTTCACCTTCCTCAGCCACAGCCCCCTAACCTTCCTCAGCCACAGCCCCTTCACCATTCCCAGCCCCATCAACATCCTCAGCCCTCACCTTCCTCAAAGCCCAGCTCCATCACCTTCCCTGCAGCGGCAACCTGAATTATGCCATGATGGAGCCCCTTACACACATTACACCTCAGTAGAGCCCCTTAAACACATTAGGCCAGGTAGCCCATTATACACATTACGACAGGTAGCCCCATATACACATTATGACAGGTAGCCCCATATACACATTACGCCAGGTAACCCTATAATCAAATTTTTCCGGGAAGCCCCATGTACACACTGGGGCCTGGGACAGTATAAGAGGGCACACTCACACTGTGCTTCAGAGGGGAAGGGGGGGCAGAGGCAACACACTGGGGCCTGGGACAGTACAAGGGGGTACACACACACACACACACACTGTAGCTTAGGGGGGGAGGGGTTGCTGACACTGGGGCCTGCGACAGTATAAGAGGGCACACATACATTGTAGCTTCAAGTGGGGGGATTGACACTGAGGCCTGGGACAGTTCAAGTGGGCGCACACACACTGTAGCTTCAGGGGCGTGGGGGAAGGGGGTGACACTGGGTCCTGTGACAGTGTAAGAGGGCACACACACATTGTAACTTGGGTATGCGGACACATACTGGAGCATCGGGGAGGGCGGAGACAGTTATAGTGAGAAGCTGGGCAGAGCAGTATTGTTCATAATGAAAGGAGCTCAGTAAAGGGGACACACCTTTGATATACAGTAGTTGCGGCCGCTGCCAGGTACCGGTGGTCGGTGCTTCTATCGCGGTGTTTCTACTTTTCTGTTGCAGGAGAAAGAGGAGGAGGGACGACATCTGTTGGAGCTTGGCCTGTCAGCTCCCGCTCCACCCACACCACGCTCCCACATCCTGCCTGCACAGCGCACGCTGATCACCATGGTGCTGCCGCTGCACTGTCTCTCTCCCTTCCCACACTCCGCCCCCCCCCCTGCACGCACTTGAGATCAAGCGCTAATTCGTGAGAGGCAGGAGGGTGGTCCTGATTTACGGGATCTGCCACTCTGCTACTCAACCTTCCTGCAGCTCCAGGACCCAGTGGCACCCTCTGGCGATTTCGGCGCCTGGAGCTTGCCCTCCACTGGAACCACCCTTCCTACAGCCCTGGGTGGGTGTAAGTGCCGACACTAAGGAATGCAGCTGCAGACATAAAAAGAGCGAGTGGCCAAGCATTCTGAAATAAGGCGGTCAGATATTCATCACATACCGGATGGCACCTGACAAAAGGCAGCAGGCAGGCTGATGCGCCCAGACTGAGAAGTGCCCACACATTCATCTGACTCAGAATCAGGTCCTATATCATTCATTATATTAGCTCATTCCAAACTCATAATTGTTGATATGTAGTTATATGGTTAATTGCTATGTGCTGTTCCTTAACTGTGTGTTATTGTGCATGACTCCTCTGTTTTAATAACATCACATGTCTATGTAAATATTATTCACCAAACTTAAAGGTCAGACTGTTTAGACTCCAGGTGCAGGACTTGTTTACATACCTCTATAACAAGTCTGTCCCTGTGTTATTGGAGCAACACAGTGCTGTACTGCTGTGAGATTGATGTAAGGTAAATATTGGGAACATGTCCAGGCAACGCATGCACTGCAGTGCTATGACATGGGGCAGAGAAGCACCTGGTATGTGTTGCTGTGGGAGCAAGGTGAAACTCCCACCACTCTTGGAACCACCTGAGCAACCAAGTCTCTGGTTGCTGGAACACACATTAACTGGTATTCAAATGATATATCACGCCCAATCTCCTTTCTAAAGTGATCCCAGTTATCGTGCATATTGCACCCATAGTAAGCAGGCTTAGCTGCAAAAAAGGTTGGGCGCCCTCGCTACCCCAGGGGTAGCAAGCTGAAATGATGATATCACGCCCGTCAGCAGAAACAGAACAGGTGTGGAAGGGGGTGAAAAGAATTGAATACCGACCAATGAATCAAAAGTGTTTTGCTCAGACATTTGAAAATATAACTCTCCAAATGATATCCTTTGGAGCTACAGGTCTAGTGGACGATTCAATATACTGTACATGTATGGAAAATGTAAAGTTCAGTGTAAAGTCTACCATTGAGTAGGATCACTGCACCGACTTCCCAATTAGAACCATCATTTCCTTCAAATTCACTCCAATTGAGATGGGCACCAGGAAGCAAAAAGACGATGTGAAAATATTCTTGCCATTGATTTCCACATAGTTTTTCAGTTGTAAGAAATGTTGCATGCTACTCAAAGCCCATATCACTGAAGCTACTATCATGACGGGAAGTGGTAAAGGAGAGGATTTGTGTTCATTCCTCACATCGCTGCCAAACCAACAGACATGCCATTTGAATTCAAGAGATTGCACTGTCCAATCCAACTCTCTTATGCAATGACCATCCATAAGGCCCAAGGTCAATCTTTGAAGGTAGAAGGTATTGAGTTGACCTACAAACTCCTTGCTTTTTGTATGGGCGGTTGTATGTGGCATGTTCAAGAGTTGGGGCTTTTCATTCTGGCTCCTAATGGAAAAACAAACAACAGTGTTTATACATCAGTGTTGGGGTAACAGTGTTTAAATCCTTTGTAGAAATGGCTAGTTAGCGCCTTTTTATGGCTAAAACCAAACGGCGGGTCCTTTTCAGTATCAGTAGTAGGTGGAAACAATGTAAAAAGCTGAAGACTGCAGATGGACATCAAGGTCTAACACAGGCAACCCCAGATATCCAAGTTTTTAATAAAACTTTCTCAGGTTTGGAATCAACTTGTGGACTCACCTCTTTGCTCACATCTGCTACAAAACTCATCTGGCAGTAATAACGCTAGCATTGGCACCCACTCATGTACTACCTGTTTGGCCACACATTACACTATCAGTGGTACCCACTTGTACTTTTATTAAGAGAATGTTCTCTTGTGCTTTACAAAATTGTGACCAAAACAGTAATAAAAGAAGACTAAGGGGGTCTATTTACTAAGCCATGGATGGCGATAAAGGGGGACATTTACTAAGCAGTGATAAGAGCGGAGAAGTGAGCCAGTGGAGAAGTTGAAAATAGCAACCAATCAGCACTGAAGTAACATCTATAATTTGCATTATATAAAATGATACAGAGCTGCTGATTGGTTGATGTGGCAACTTCTCCACTGGCTCACTTCTCTGCTCTTATCACTGCTTAGTAAATGATACCCAAAGTACCAGCCAATCGCTTTATCTCCAGCCACTTTATCTCCATCCGAGGCTTAGTAAATAGACCCCTAAGTAACAGCAAGGAAAGAGGTAGCAGTACCCAGCTTGCAGGCTTACACTCTATAGAAGCTGTCTCTCCACATTTGTACTAGCAGTGGAACCCATTCATTACACTAGCTGGCCCCGGGGCCTATATAGTATAGACACAGTGCACCCACTCATAGTGTAACACACTGCTGCAGCAGTTTGTGAGGTTACACATAAATGGGTGTGTTTCACTGTTTGTGACCAACCACACACAGTTATTGCTATTAGTTTTACACCAGTCAGTGCACACCCAACCCTGACCTCATAGAGGTGCACAAGATAAATGGGGGATGTTGGGCTATGGTGCTGTGTACATCCGTACATTGCAACCCAACATTGCATTGATTGCAAACGGCCTTGCGGAGTCATTTTACTACAGTGTCTGCCACTTACCCCCTCTAGGTAGGAAAACAATCCATACCAGTCGTATGTATATATATATATATATATATATATATACATATACATATATCTTATATGTAAAACTCATTGGTCTGTCTGTTTGTCTGTCCAGTTATGCATTCGAACAACCCTGCACTGAATGGGATGAAACCAACGCCAGGTTTTAGAGGGGTTAGGGTCCCGGTCGGACCACATGGCAGAATGCGCCAGGAAGAACTTTGACCCAAGGCACCTGTTCTAGGCCTTCCACTGGATGGATTTGGAAGAAAACTTCACAGAGTGGTAACATTGGATTCCAGAAGACATACTAGGGGGTTGGGGTCCCGGTCGGACCTCACGGCGGAATGTACAGGGCAGAACTTTAACCTAAGGAGCCTGTTCTGGGCCTTCCGCTGGATGGATTTGGAAGAAAACTTCACAGATTGGTAACATTGGATTCCAGAAGACATACTAGGGGGTTGGGGTCCCGGTCGGACCTCACGGCGGAATGTACAGGGCAGAACTTTAACCTAAGGAGCCTGTTCTGGGCCTTCCGCTGGATGGATTTGGAAGAAAACTTCACAGATTGGTAACATTGGATCCCAGAAGACAAACTAGGGGGTTGGGGTCCTGGGAGGTCCTCAGGGCTACTGGCGACACCCCAAAAACAAAAAAGACACTGTGCAGCCACCTCATGGCTGTGTTGAAATAGCCACTAATTATTTTTAATTTGTTGATTACAACATCCAACTCATTGATAACTGGAAAATTTTAACCTGGGTAACACCGAGTACTTCAACTAATATATATATTAGACACATTTAAATCCCCCATTACCACCTACTTACGCCCGCCCCGCAGCTGCAAGTAGTGATGCCACCGAGCTGTGTACGAATGGTACCTGTGTATACTCTGCCAAGTACGGCCGGTAATGATCATCTTCATAGTTTACTACCCATAATCGTTGGCTCAGTCTCACTGGGCATTGGGTTCATTCTATGACCACACAGGTGGAGCTGTCCGGCCAGGTGGAAAATATCTCTGAAAAGCAGTGATATTTTGTGATATGTAGCGTGACTGACCCCAAGTAGATCCCTTTGCTGCTGTGTAATTACAGAATATCATTTTCCCACAGCAACGCTGTACTTGTGCCAGTCATAGAGAAGACTTGGATACGCTGCACATTGCAATAGATAGCGTGAGTGTATTGTTCTTGTCCCTAAATAATATCTCTGAGAAGGTTGGCGAGTGTTCCTTGGGATCCTCGGTAATACTTCTTGGCATAATATCATTTATGAGGACAATATTATGGCTTTTGTTATTAGCCAGTATGAAGTACCAGAGAGGGAAGAGGAAGCCCCTAATGCAGTTGTGAATAGACCACTGAACGGGGATAATAAAAGTTGTCCTGGATTTCCTGGCCGGCAGGTGCTTCCTATAATCCTTTTCTATTCATTCATATATATGAAATATTAGCGGCTGCCAAGAGCCAGAGGTCAGGCGTTCACGAGGAGTGAGGTAAGGTTGTCTGCTGGTCCCTGGGGGCGCCGGCTTAGGAACTGAAGGTGGGTAGACTCCAGGCTTTAGCCTTCTCAAGGAAATGTCCTCATTAAAGGGCCTATAATACTGACTGCCTTGTGTAACAGAGTAAATGGCGACATTCACAGACGTGTATAATAAAGTCTTATGGGCCACACCTGCGTCATGTGACGCTGTAGCAGGATGCGGTTAAGATACCGGCATTCAGCATCCCGGCAGTTGGGATGCTGACGCCAGAATGCTGATACTGATCGAAATGCTGACGTCTGCATCCCAACATCAATTGAAATGCAGAATTCACTACTGGTAAGCTGCGGATTGGAGACTTAGGTTTTGGCTGCGGGGGGATGGTTAGGGTTGGACTGCGGGGGTGGAAGGGTTAGGCTTAGGTTGGAAGTAGGGGCGGTTAGGGTTAGCTACCCCCGGGGAGGGTTAGGGTTAGGCTGCTGAGGAGGGAGGGTTAGGTTCAGGCTGTGGGAAAGGTGGGTTAGGGTGAGGGTGGGAAAGGGATCAGGGTTAGCTTACTTTTTGGAGGACTGTCGGGATTTTAACCTCCGGGATGCCACTTTCAGTATTTTGGCAGGCGGCATCCCTGGCTACGGGATATCGTATATATATTCCATCTTCAACTGTATGTTAATGCCGCTACAAACATTGGTGTATCGATAATGGGTGCACACTGGCCCCCTTGGGGCAATACGAAATGAACATTCGTGGGAATATACTTACAATCACATACAGGGAGAAGGGGAGGGCCTGATAATAGGGGAGCAACAGGGGCGGCCCTGGGCCCCCTGCATATCAGGGGCCATCACATGGCCGCAACGTATTAGCCTAAAGGAGAGGCAGTGTGTAGGAGGACAGTGCGCCGCCGCTGCGGATGTGTATAGACTTCTGAAGATAAGGATGTCTGCAGCACACAGCCGCACATGTGCTAGGGAACTGGCACTAGGGCACACTAGGAGACCGAATGTGCAGATGGCCGCAGCGATACCTGGTAGTGCCGGGATTGCAAACAGCAACAAGCATAGGCTAAGTAAAAAATATATAAACCCCTGACAACGAGCAGTATGTAACATGCCCTTGAAATAGTCCCGTAAATGTAACCTATGTATATTGTAACCTATTTTCTAATATATGGACATTTTATATCCTTTACAGTTTTTTTTTTTTTTTACACTTAGGATGTTCCACGCAGCTGAGATGATAGGCTGCAAGTAGGAACGACCACTGAGAATTGTATTAAAAAAACCTGTGTTTTATTAAAAACTAGAGAGATGTGCGGCGGGCACTTTTTGCCAAAACCACCCTTTCGTGTTTTGGTTTTGGATCTGGATGATTTTTGAAAAAAAAACCCATAAAAAAAAAGCTAAAATCACAGAATTTGGGGGTAATTTTGATCCTACGGTATTATTAACCTCAATAACATTAATTTCCACTTATATCCAGTCTATTCTGAACACCTCACAATATTGTTTTTAGGCCAAAAGGTTGCACCGAGGTGGCTCTATGACTAAGCTCAGAGCCGGCCATATGCATAGGCAAACTAGGCAATTGCCTAGGGCATTTGATATGCTTTGGGGCATCAGCAGCTTCTGCTGATTAAAATGATATGCGGCATGCCTATATTCTGTGTGTAGCATTTCATATGCAGATACACAGGGCTGTCTTAACAGCAGTGCAGGCCCCTGGGCACAGCAATCCACTGGACCCCCTACCCATCCTCCAGCGGTAGGGGTGGGGGGTGCTATCAGTGGCAGCTTTGATGTTCTGCGGACGGAAGGGGGTGTTCTATCTTTTCCGCTCAGCATGTAGGACCTGGAGCATTAATTTATGCTAATTACTCTTTACTGCACAAATAGGGCAAAACTGTAGAAGGGGGCATTGTGCTGAATGTAGAAGCCCTGTTACATGACTTCCAGGGTGGTAGGGGGTGTTTAATACGTAGGGGAGGGGTGGATAGTGGAGTGGGCTTAACATTTATCATTTTCCGGTGGGAGGGCAGCTTGCCTGACTGCAGATATATCAAATTCCTCAAAATATATTTCTTAGCTTTGAATGGGATAAAAACCTAGAGAGTCCCACCTTTCAGGAGGTGCTGGGGACTTGGGGATCAGAGTTCAGGAGCCAAAGCAATTCACCAACAAAAATATAAAGCTGCATATTAGGCGTGTGGAGCTGGAGCAGTGACCAGCTGCTTGAAGGCTAATATCTCTGGTTCTGAGCATAAAAGTGACAATCTGCCAGTGTCCACCAAAAGGAGAGAGTCGCAGCTTTTGGATTATACCCTCAGAAAAACTCTAAATCAGACAGAACCCAAGATATCTGGTTGGGAAGAGCAATTAACAGGCTGGGATGGGGATCACTGCTTTCAAGTCAGATATCTCCGATTCCTCAGGGCCGATTTTCAAAAATCTGGTACCCCTGGAAAGAGGGGACCCTCAGCTATCAGCCTAGGGCCCTTATACTCCTGGGGCCCTTGGGCAAGAGCCCATTAGGCCCATACGAAAAGACGGCCCTGCAGATACAACCACAGTCTCACACAGTATATAGGCATGCTGCATATCATTTTAATCAGCAGAAGCTGCTTGTGCATCCTAGCCACATAGCAATGCAAATAAGATGCATTTTCATAAAAAAAAGGTGCCCGACGTTAGCATTGAGGCAAGATTTATGAGGACACATCTGTCTCCAAGCAGAGGCAGAGGTCACAGTGTTAGTGTCAGGGTGAGTGCTGTGTGCATGTGAGTGGGTTGGCTGTGCAGTAGTGTTCGGAAAATATGTGTAAGGAGCATTATGTGTGTCATGTAAAAATGCATTAATAATGTGCAACATATGTGTAAGGGGCACTATGTGTGTCATTATGTGTATAAGGGCATTAATAATGTGCAGCATATGTGTAACAGGGTACTACTGTATGTGTTTCATTATGTGTATAGGGACACTAATAATGTGCAACATATGTGTAAGGGGCACTATAAGTGTCATTATGTGTATAAGGGCATTAATAATGTGCAGCATATGTGTAACAGGGTACTACTGTATGTGTATCATTATGTGTATAGGGACACTAATAATGTGCAACATATGTGTAAGGGGCACTATAAGTGTCATTATGTGTATAAGGGTATTAATAATGTGCGGCATATGTGTAACAGGGTACTACTGTATGTGTGTCATTATGTGTATAGAGGCACTAATAATGTGCAGCAAATGTGTAGGGGGCACTATGTGTGTCATTATGTGTATAAGGGCATTAATAATGTACGGCATATGTGTAAGGGACATTATGTGTAAAAGCGCATTAATAAAGGTTGTCATAATGTGTAAGGCGCATTATGTTTTTAAGGACATTAATAATTTGTCTCATATGTGTAAGGTGCATTACTGTGTGGAATTATGTGTATAAATGCATTACTAATGTGTGGCATATGTGTATAAGGTGCTCTACTATGTGGCGTTGCGTATAGAAAGGGCACTACTGTGTCATCTAATGTGAATAAAGAGCAATATGGTGTGGTGTAATGTGAATAAGGAGCAATTCAGTGTGATATAATGTGAATAAGGGGCTCTACTGTGAGGAGTAACGTTTAAGGTAAAGTGATACTACTGTGGGATGTAATATGAATTATGGACACTATCGCAAGATAAAATGTGAATAAAGTTGCAGTATTGTGTGGCATAATTGGAATTGGGGTTACTATTGGGTGGCCATGCCTCTTGCCAGCAAAAACACACCCCTTTTTGGGCCAAATGTGCAAACTGTTCCTATTTAAAATATAGGGGTACAAACACCAAAATAAGGGGTGATGGTGCTGGGAAAGAGGTGCAAGGTCAGAGGCGGAACCAGCGGTGGTGCTAGGGGGCACCAGCTAAATTCTTGCCTAGGGCATCATATTGGTTAGGGCCGACCCTAACACCTGGCCCATCTAGGAGTGGCACTGCAGTGTCAGACAGGATGGCAGATTTAAAAAATAGTCCCCAAACAGCACATGATGCAAAGATGTAAAAGAGGTGCAATGAGGTAGCTGTGTGACTAAGCTAAGCGACCCAAGTGGCCGACACAAACACCTGGCCCATCTAGGAGTGGCACTGCAGTGTCAGACAGGATGGCACTTAAAAAAAAATAGTACCCAAACAGCACATCACGCGCCACAAAAAAGGGGCGTGGTCTCCAAAAGAAAGGGGCGTGGTCACACAATAGTAATAATGCCCACAGTAGGAGCACCCCGTAATACACATAATGCCCACAGCAGTAGCACCTCTTATACAATGCCCACAGTAGTAGTGTTCCTTATGCAATGTCCACTGTACTCATAGTGCCCACAGTGGTAGTGTCCCTTATATAGAGTAGACCCCATAGTAGTGCTGCCCCTTATGCAATGTCCCCAGTAGTAGTGCCCCTTATGTCCCCAGGAGTGATGCCCCTTATGAAGTGCCCCCTTTACAGTATTGCCCCCAGTAGTAATGTTGCCTGTAGTAATGCCCCCAGTCATTTAGCGACCTAGTAGTTATGACCCCAGTAGTTTACCCCCCCCCTTTAGTTTAGCCTCCCAGTGGTAATGCCCCCAGTAGTTTGCCTGCTTGTAGTTTAGCCGCCAGTAGTAATGCCCCCAGTAGTTTGCCTGCTTGTAGTTTAGCCGCCAGTAGTAATGCCCCCAGTAGTTTGCCTGCTTGTAGTTTAGCCGCCAGTAGTAATGCCCCCCTGTAGTTTGCCCCCTTGTAGTTTAGCCCCTGTAGTTATGGCTCCAGTAGTTTAGCCCCTGTAGTAATGCCCCCAGTAGTTTAGCCCCTGTAGTAATGCCCCCAGTAGTTATGCCCCCAATAGTTTAGCCCCTGTAGTAATGCCCCCAGTAGTTATGCCCCCAGTAGTTTAGCCCCTGTAGTTATGCCCCCAGTAGTTTAGCCCCCCTGTAGTTTAGCCCCCAAGTAGTAATGCCCCTGTACACCGCCAGTAATAATGCCCTTCTGTAGTTTGCCCCCAGTAGTTAGCCCCTTGTAGCTTGCCCCCAGTAGTTTGCCCCCTTGTAGCTTGCCCCCTTGTAGCTTACCCCCAGTAGTTTGCCCCCTTGTAGTTGGCCCCCAGTAATAATGTCCCCCAGTAGTTTGCCCGCAGTAGATGCCCCCCAGTAATAATGTCCCCCAGTAGTTTGCCCCCAGTAGCTGCCCCCAGTAGTAATGCCCCCAAGGAGTTTTTCCCTAATAGATGACCCCCCAGTAGCAATGCCCCCAGTAATAATGCCCCCAGTAGTTTTCCCCCCAGTAGTATTGCCCCCCCAGTAGTAATGCCCCTTGTTGATGCCCCCCAGTAGTAATGTCCCCCCATAGTTTGCCCCCAGTAGATGCCCCCTCAATAGTAATGCCCTCCCCCCCCAGTAGATGCGCCGCTGCACTAAGGAAGAAAAAAACACACCATACTCACCGAGCCCCGCTCCTGCTTCCAGACCGCTGCAGTCCTCCTCTCTTGGCGTCTGCTCCTCACCACTGAGAGACGTCATGACTGACGTCTCTCCCATAGTGCACGCCGCACAGTGACAGCGCCAGAAGCCGGAGCGCAGTACTGAGCTCCTGCCTCCGGCTTCAGTGTAGAGGAGAGACAGGCGCCCGCTGGTAACACAATCTCAGCGGGTGCCCGTCATCTCCCTGTGCGGCGCCAGGGACACATCGGATTAGGTAAGCTGGAGGAGACTGACGGAACACAGTTCCGCCCCGTTCCGGCTCACTTTAACCCATGCATCATGCCAAGAAGTAAAAGAGGGCAATGAGGTTGCTGTATGACTAAACTAAGCGACAGAAGTGTGCGGCACAAACAACTGGCTCATCTAGGGTTGGCACTGCAGTCCCACTGCACTAATGGCGGATACCGGATGCATGTCTAACACCAGCATAGTTGTTATGGCCTCAGTAATCCGCTTTGCAACAGATAATATATATATACAAGGCGCGTCATCGCGCCCTACAGGCGCTCTTCACACCGTCGAAAGTGGCTACGCCCCCTTAACCCCTGCACGCCTTGCTGGGGTTCAATATTTGTATGAGTATTACCTGCATTCCTAGGTTTGTTAGTGGTTACATATTGCACGACGAAAGGGCTTCAGATGGTGAAGGGGGTGTAGGCCCTTGCGACGGCGTTAACGGTGCTTGCAGGGCACGATGTACAGAATGAAGCGGGTGCGGGGGGGGGGGGGCGCGGATGAGGCAGGGAGTATGTAGATGCTGCGGGTGGGGGGGGGCAGTGGATGAAGGTGGGGGGGGGTGCAGGACCTAGAACTATGTGATTGTATGTGTAACAATATATAGGACACGGATAAGGATGTATGTGATACAGACATACCCGCATGAAGAGGTATATGGTGTCATTAGACACAGAGGGGAGTGCTGGTACAGTGCGGAGCAGAGGCAGCTGTGTCCTCTCTCTACACCGTCTGATCCTTCAGGTGTAGCAACGCGGACATGTTGCGCACGCAATGTCTCCACGCGGCCACAGGCCCACCAGTCCCCTCTGCATGCGCTATGTGCGCGCCCCCTCAGGTGCAGTAGGAGGAGGGTGCGCAGGCCGGAGCTGCTCCCAGGGCCAATGGCCATGGGCAGCGCGATCATCTGCTTGGTGCTGGGCTTGCGCCCTGCGCTTGCTGAGTGAGGGATAGGGAGGAGGCGGCAGAGCGGAGTATCACCAATATACCGGTAACTACGGTGAGCACCGCAGGGGGTTATGGCTCCTGTCCTCCTGGTGAGGGTTTGTCAGGGAGGTATCAAGGAGCCGGTGGTATGGACCCTGTATGGGACGCAGGGGGGTAGGGAGGGGACACAGAGACGCAGGGCCATAGGGAGGGGATACAGAGACGCGGGGAGGTAGGAAGGGGATTGAGAGACGCAGAGCGGTAGGGAGGGGATAGAGAGAGGCGTGGCGATAAGGAGGGGATACAGAGACGCAGGGCAGTAGGGAGGGGATACAGAGACGCAGGGCGGTAGGGAGGGGATACAGAGACGCTAGGCGGTAGGGAGGGGATACAGAGACGCAGAGCGGTAGGGAGGGGATACAGAGACACAGGGCGGTAGGGAGGGCACACAGAGACGCAGGGCAGTAGAGAGGGGATACAGAATGCAGGGCGGTAGGGAGGAGATACAGAGACGCTAGGCGGTAGGGAGGGGATACAGAGACGCAGGGCAGTAGGGAGGGGATACAGAGACGCAGGGCGGTAGGGAGGGGATACAGAGACGCTAGGCGGTAGGGAGGGGATACAGAGACGCAGGGCGGTAAGGAGGGGATAGAGACGCGGGGCGGTAGGGAGGGGATAGAGAGAGGCGGGGCAGTAGGGAGGGGATACAGAGATGCAGGGCGGTAGGGAGGGGATAGAGAGACGCAGGGCAGTAGGTAGGGGATAGAGAGACGCGGGGTGGTAGGGAGGGGACAGAGAGACGCGGTAGGGAGTGGATAGAGAGACGCGGGGCGGTAGGGAGGGGACAGAGACGCGGGGCGGTAGGGAGTGAATACAGAGACGTGGGGTGGTAGGGAGGGGACAGAGAGACGCGGGCGGTAGGGATGGGACAGAGAGGCGGGCGGTAGGGAGGGGACAGAGATATGCGGGCGGTAGGGAGGGGACAGAGAGACGCGGGCGGTAGGGAGGGGACATAGAGACGCGGGCGGTAGGGAAGGGACATAGAGACGCGGGCGGTAGGGAGGGGACAGAGAGACGCGGTAGGGAGGGGACAGAGAGACACGGTAGGGAGGGGATAGAGCGACGCAGAGCGGTAGGGAGGGGATAGAGAGACGCGGGCGGTAGGGAGGGGATAGAGAGACGCGGGGCGGTAGGGAGGGGATACAGAGACGCGGGGCGGTAGGGAGGGGATACAGAGACGCGGGGCGGTAGGGAGGGGATAGAGAGACGCGGGGTGGTAGGGAGGGGATAGAGAGACGCGGGGCGGTAGGGAGGGGATACAGAGACGCAGGGCGGTAGGGAGGGGATACAGAGACGCAGGGCGGTAGGGAGGGGATAGAGAGACGCAGGACGGTAGGGAGGGGATAGAGAGAAGCGGGGCGGTAGGCTGGGGATACAGAGGTGTAGGGAGGAGGGGATACAGAGACATGGGGCAGTAGGGAGGGGATACAGAGACATGGGGCGGTAGGGAGGGGATACAGAGACGCGGGGCGGTAGGGAGGGGAAAGAGAGACGCGGGGCGGTAAAGAGGGGAGAGACGCGGGGCGTTAGGGAGGGGATAGAGAGACGCGGGGTGGTAGGGTGGGGATACAGAGGCGTAGGAGGAGGGGATACAGAGACATGGGGCGGTAGGGAGGGGATACAGAGACATGGGGCGGTAGGGAGGGGATACAGAGACGCGGGGCGGTAGGGAGGGGAAAGAGAGACGCGGGCGGTAGGGAGGGGAAGAGAGACGTGGGGCGTTAGGGAGGGGATAGAGAGACGCAGGGTGGTAGGGAGGGGATAGAGGGACGCAGGGCGGTAGGGAGGGGACAGAGACGCGGGGCATAGGGAGGAGGGGAAACAGACGTAGGGTGGTAGGAAGTGGATACTGAGACGTGGGGCGGTAGGGAGGGGACAGAGAGATGCGGGGCGGTAGGGAGGGGACAAAGAGGTGGGGCGGTAGGGAGGGGACAGAGAGACGCGGGGCGGTAGGGAGGGGAAAGAGAGACGCGGGGCGGTAGGGAGGGGATAGAGAGACACGGGGTGGTAGGGAGGGGATAGAGAGACGCGGGGCGGTAGGGAGGGGATAGAGGGTCGCGGGGCGGTAGGGAGGGGACAGAGACGCGGGGCATAGGGAGGAGGGGAAACAGACGTAGGGTGGTAGGAAGTGGATACTGAGACGTGGGGTGGTAGGGAGGGGAAAGAGAGACACGGGGCGGTAGGGAGGGGACAGAGAGGTGGGGCGGTAGGGAGGAGATAGAGAGACGCGGGGCGGTAGGGAGGGGACAGAGAGGTGGGGCGGTAGGGAGGGGACAGAGAGACGTGGGGCGGTAGGGAGGGGACAGAGACACGGGGCGGTAGGGAGGGGACAGAGAGGTGGGGTGGTAGGGAGGGGACAGAGAGACGCGGGCGGTAGGGAGGGGACAGAGAGGTGGGGCGGTAGTGAGGGGACAGAGAGACGCAAGGCGGTAGGGAGGGGACAGAGACACGGGGCGGTAGGGAGGGGACAGAGACACGGGGCGGTAGGGAGGGGACAGAGAGATGTGGGGCGGTAGGGAGGGGATAGAGACACGCGGGGCGGTAGGGAGGGTCCCCAGTGAGGAAGCTGATGAAGAAAGGGGGGACGTAGTGGAGGGGGTGGACTTGTGTAAAGTGGTGACCAGACATAGATACAGTGGCTAGGATGGTTGGAAGGACTCACCGTTGGGGCTGTGGGTGGCTGCTGCAGGCTGTGAAATAGTCCAGTATCCAGAGGCGTCACCAGGTGTGGGAGAGCAGTCTGTACTATGACATTTCCTCCCCCGCCCCCCCGCACGGCGAAATGGGGGCGTGGCCTGAAGTAAAAGGGGGGCGTAGCCTCGCGGGTATGTTCTCTCTCGCTCCGGGGGTGTTTCCAGCTTGCCTGTAGATGCTGGCAGCCCCCGGAGACTGAAGTGTGTGTGCCGGCTGTGTGACAGGAGGCGAGTGCTGCAGGAGATGACTTCACTGCAGCACTCGGCTCCTGTCACAGCAGGAGAGCGGACAGCTGGATGTGTGCGGAGGAGGCGGCGGGTCTGTGTACGCGGGGCAGGGAGGGCTATGAAGCCTTCTCCTGCGCCACCCTCCTAATGTCTATGCCTGTGGCAGCAGCTGTTGTTGTTCGGCCGGCGCCGTGGCTGGGGAGTCAGAGTTGCTGGGGGGGGGGGGGGGGGGGGTGAGATGGACAGGCAGCAGGAGCAGAGACTTGCTGCACATGTGGTGGGCGGGCTCTGTGACTCCGCCCAGCGTTACGGCCAGGCACAGAATCACAGACTTGGGCTAATATATAGGAGATATATATATATATACGGCAGTATCACTGGACTGGATTTATACGCCAATACCACTGTAATTATATGGCAGGATCACTGGATTTATACGGCAGTACCACTGTAATTATACAGCAGGATTACTGGAATTATACGGCAGGATTACTGGAATTATACGGCAGGATTACTGGAATTATACGGCAGAATCACTGGATTTATACAGCAGGATTACTGGAATTATACGGCAGGATCACTGGATTTATACGGCAGTACCGCTGGACATATACGGCAGTACCACTGGACATATACGGCAGCACCACTGGACATATATGGCAGCACAGGGACACCACCTCTGGACTGATGCAGGACATAACAGCACCACTGCAATGGACTGGACTTATACAGCAGCACTGGACATATGGCAGCAGAGGACACCACTGTGACTGGTCACTGGACTGACTGATGCACAGGACACTAGCACTGGTCTGATGCAGGACAACACAGCAACACTGTAAGGGACTTATTATACAGCAGCACTGGACATATGGCAGCAGAGGACACCACCACTGTGACTGGACTGATGCAGCACAATACACCACCACTGGACTGATGCAGCACAACACAGCACCACTGGACTGTACTTATACAGCAGCACTGGACATATGGCAGCAGAGGACACAACCACTGTGACAGGACAGATGCAGCACAAGACACAGACACTGAGGACACTGAGGACGGAGACACGTCCTCTCTCTACACTCTCCAATACCGGAGTGAAAATGGCGGCGACGCGCAGGTCCTTATATGGAATACAAACCCCATGAAAATCCGACAGAGGGATGATGACGTTTTGCCTTATTCTGGTTTCTGAGTCAGGCAGGAAAACCCGAGCCTTACTCGGATCCGGACTCATGACGTGAAGTCCGGTAGGGTTCGGTTCTCTGAGAACCGAACCCGCTTATCTCTTTTTAAAAAATAGTCTCCACAATCCTCCTTTTTAACTCCACTCACTTGCACACACGTTAGGGAGCAGTTCATAAATGGACCTAGGGACATGGATGGAATCACCCAGTGAGTAATACAGTGTACCATACCATATTGGTCGACACAATTGTGTCCCCCGTTAGTCCATTAGCTTTTGTATCTATCAGGTGGTGTTACCGTGGTGACAGGAGTAAGGGGAGGAGTGGGGTCCACTGCCTGCCTCCCCCCACCCCTGAAAATAAAGATTCCATATTGCCACGATTTGAGGAAATAGGGAATCTTAATCTGCTAGGATGCACCATTGGTGAGTCACCAGGAAAGGGCTACGATCACTGAGACGTAATATGATTACATTGTGATCATACTGCTTCCTCCTTTGTCCCATCAGCTGCGCTACTGTGTCTGCACCAGACAGATCCCTTTCCAAAATAAAACTGCGAAGGCTAGCTCGCATTCCGGAGCTTGGTAAATCCAGCAGCCTCCACAGCTAGATAATGGCGGTAGCAGGCAATCGTGATAGGATTCTGCGCTTTGGACCATCACTGTGTTGCGCCAGCCTGGCCCGGTATCAGGGAGATTGTTTGACTCTCCACGGAGATTGACTCTATTTCAGGTGGTGTTCAGGACCTGCAGCAAGCGATGATTCCCTTTGCTTCATACATGGTTGGGACCAGGGAGGAGTCGTGCATGTGCCGTTGAAGCTATCATAAACCGGTTTATTTAGAAGTGACTGAGCTGATTGGTTAAGACATATTTTTCCATCAGTGCTACCTGCGGGGCTCCCGTTATTGTGAAGCGAAAATCAGCTCATCCATGTGAGATAAAGGGTGCTAAAGCCATAAGATCTACCTCATACCTCCTCTAAGGTCCTAAATAAGATATAGAAGCATTAACTATGTGTGCCATTAATGAATATCCATTCAATGTTCTATGTCATGTCTGGCGGCCACCCTAACTTGCCTTGGTGTCTCCTGCGTAGGTATGGCCTGAGCCTCTGCTCTGCAGAGAGTGAGCTGAGATGTTACCTCTTGCATATACTCATCCAGTACGTTCCTATGTGACATCAAGAACTTTGTGATATTAGTTCCCTCTTCCCAGCAATAACATCTGCGGCAGAACTGACCAATGTTCCCTGTGCCTATTTATAATATAAGCCAGTGGTTCCCAAACTGTGTGCCGTGGCACCCTGGGGTGCCTCAGAGCACCTGCAGGGGTGCCTTGGACTGGTGATCCAGGACCAATTCCAATTATTTATTGTCAGTGTAATAGGTAAAAGCAGTGCTGGTGACTGACAGTCATAAATATGTGGCCAAACAGAAGCAAATCCTGTCCCTCACCGCACAACTGACCCTAAGGATGACATATAAAAACAATTTACTTAATTTAATATTTATTTCTAAATTTCTCAATAAGAAACTTTTGGCCCAGGGGTGCCATGAAAACAATTCTGATATTCTAGGATGCCGTAATTAAAAAAAGTTTGGGAACCACTGATATAAGCCATTTGTCAGGAAGTTCGCCGGGAGGCTACGCAGACTCTTGCTCTGATGAATGAAAAGACAGGAAGATACAAGTCATAAGTCAGCATTCCACTAACACATTGTGTCCGATGTATTCTTGTATTGCTTCCTATATGGCGGGTCACAAAGCTTATGAACCGCTTGATGTCTTATACAAGTCCATGGTGAAGGTCGCCCAGCTCACCCATAACGACAGATGTTGGTGCATAGTGCATACACCTTCGCTGCATTCACTTGGTCCAATGCACATTGAGGCTGAAGGGAAGAGGGACAGGAATGGGGCAGAAGCTGCACCTCCCCCTGGTGGTGCCTAAACCTTATCACCCATGCCCCGCAGCCTCTTAGTGCCGAAATCTAACGCCTCCCCATGGTCCTAACCCGCCCACTATACTTATGGTCAGGATCCTGGCAGTCGGGATTCCATCATCTGTCTCCTGAACCTGACGGGATTCCGGTGTCGGCATTCTGACAGCTGGCATTTTATCCTTCATCCTATATCAAGCCTTGTGGGCATATTTACCAAAATTATTCTTACTTAAATAATGTGAAAAATTGTGTTTTCACATTATTTTAGTATCACCCGAATGTACAAATGGTCAATAGGAGGAGAATTCGCAAACTTCTCCTCCAAGCACTTAAATTCGTATTTTTTTTTAGTAATCAGATTAAATTTCCCACATTTGTGATGGGAAATGCGATCTGCCCAAAATAATTTTTATTTTTAAATACCAGAGGGAGCTCTGTGATAATAATGATATCTCCAGATAGCATTATCCAGCCTTCCCTCCTTTCCCCTGCTCTAGCTCAGCCTTTTGTCCCTGCTGGCAGAGAAGGCTGAGCTCAGATCCGGCCCCTGTGGTCAACCATGTGTGTTTTATAGACCACAGGCCCCAGTCACTGTGTGAAAAAAAGAAATAAGTAATACTTACCTGCACCCCAGGGAGTGGTGCTCCGGTGAGAGCAGTCGGTCATCGGATCACTGTTGTGTTTCCTAGTGCAGTAAAGTGATGCTGGGAAGCCGGCATCTCATTTTGCAGCACCTGGGAGTCGCAATGAAGCACAGGATCAGGTGACCAGCTGGTCATCTGGCTCACCACTCCTGGCATGCAGGTAAGTGTAATGGGAGGGGGGGCATGTGATAATTGTTACATCCTCACAATGTATTCAATTATCGCATTGCAGATTAGGGGGGATTTATCCAAACCCATCCACATCCATCCACATGGATTGCCATAATTATGCCATAAGAGAGAGCTACAGTCAATAAGTTGCCCAAACTAAACAATCAACCTCTAACTGGTGATTGGTTGCTTGGGGCACCGTCTCCACTTTATCTCTCTCCAAGGCTTGAGACATCACTCTAGGCAGGACGGCTGAGATGGAAAGCTCCTGTCTGATTGTACTGTATGTTCCATTTACAGTTCATTTTCCCGAACATTATATACATCTCTGAGTGATAAAACGTAAGGTGATAAAGTGGCATTTACATGATCCTTAGGGGTTATCAATGGCTAAATTTCCGTGGTCTAAAAAGACCAATGCAACCGAGATCCAGCTCTGCATACTGTCACTTTATTAATGTAAAGAAAAAGCCGCGGAGAGGGGGGGGGGGGGGGGGGGGTGCTTATCTTTACATTAATAAAGTGTCAGTAAGCAGTTTGTACTTTATCTCTCTTTGGAGAGAGATACAGTACAAACCAATCAGCTCCTGTCATTTTACAGGATGTGGGGGTCTATGTACTAAGCTTTGGAGAGAGATAAAGTGCCAGCCTGCCAGCTCCTGTCATTTTTCAAGCACAGCCTGTAACATGGCAGTTAGAAGCTAATTGGAGAGAGATAAAGTACCAGCCACGTTATCTCTCTACACGGCTTAGTAAATATACATCCCTGTGTTTGAAAAAATGTCAGAAGCTGATTTGTTGGAACTTTATCCCTCTCCAAGCTTTGATACATCTCCCCTTAAGAATGATAAATAAAATACACCTTTATGCCCAAACTACGGGGCGTCCATGTGTGCGACTTTGTGCCTAGACTGTACCTCTACAAGCCTCCAATGTATGCGATCGTGCGTCTGAGAACGTAGCCACCGTACCTGCAACACTCCCAGGCAAGTGATGTGTGACTTTTTTCGCAACTTTAAATGTGCGCAGTTGAACATTGCACAACCATTGGCACTATGGTGGTTATTCCGAGTTGTTCGCTTGCTAGCATGTTTTAGCAGCCATGCAAACGCTATGCCGCCGCCCACTGGGAGTGTATTTTAGCTTAGCAGAAGTGCGAACGAAAGGATCGCAAAGCGGCTACAAAATAATTTTGTGCAGTTTCAGAGTAGCTACAGACCTACTCAGCGCTGGCGATCACTTCAGACTATTCAGTTCCTGTTTTGACGTCACGAACACGCCCTGCGTTCGCCCAGCCACGCCTGCGTTTTTCCTGGCACGCCTGCGTTTTTTCGAACACTCCCTGAAAACGGTCAGTTGCCACCCAGAAACGCCCTCTTCCTGTCAATCACTCTGCGGCCAGCAGTGCGACTGAAAAGCTTCGCTAGACCTTGTGTGAAATTACATAGTTCGTTGTAATAGTACGACGCGCGTGCGCATTGTGCCGCATGCGCATGCGCAGAAGTGCCTATTTTTTTGCCTGATCGCTGCACAGCGAACGAAAGCAGCTAGCGATCAACTCGGAATGACCCCCTATGTCCGACTCCTGTGGGTACAGCGTATTTTTGACGGTGTCCATTAAGAAGTATATAAATCACAGCAAATACAGAGAAACATTGCGCGGACAAATGGAAATACTGTAAATCCAACACTTTACATAGAAACATAGAATTTGTCGGCAGATAAGAACCACTTGGCCCATCTAGTCTGCCCCTTATTTTTTTTAATTTTTTTTATATTATTTTTTAACACTAACCTTATTTGATCCTTATTTCTTTGTAAGGATATCCTTATGTCTATCCCATGCATGTTTAAATTGCTCTACTGTCTTAGCCTCTACCACCTCTGATGGGAGGCTATTCCACTTGTCCACTACCCTTTCTGTGAAATAATTTTTCAGCAAATTTCCCCTGAACCTCCCCCCCTCCAGTCTCAGTGCATGTCCTCGTGTCCTATTGCTTCTCTTCATTTGGAGAATGTTTCCCTCCTGGACTTTGTTAAAACCCTTCATATATTTGAAAGTTTCTATCATGTCCCCCCTTTCCCTTCTCTGCTCCAAACTATACATATTGAGATTTCTTAGTCTTTCTGGGTATGTTTTGTGATGTAGGCCATGCACCATTTTAGTTGCCCTCCTTTGTACAGTTTCTAATGTATTAATATCCTTTTGAAGATATGGCCTCCAGAACTGAATACAGTATTCTAGATGAGGCCGTACCAATGACCTATACAGTGGCATTATTACTTCTTTCTTTCTTTTGCCAGAATAGGAAACATTTGGAGGACACGGGTCACACGCTGGGAATTACGGAGCAAGCGTTCAGCAGGTGCATGGTTAATTAAACAGATAAACATCTTGTAGCCACTAAACACCCCCCTCGGGGGAGACATATCCCATAACACACAATGAAAGCGCTCAGCTTCCTACGGAATCCAAACTTTTTCCTCCGGCCACCTTACAGGAGAAGACAGGCCGGCCTGGCCTAACAATGGCTCGCACGGCCGCACGTGTAGCATGAATGAGGCAAGGGCATGTGAATGGAGGAAGCGGGGACGGCGCGTGTCCACGGGGAGTACAAATCGTGCACCGCCGAGACCCCAGCGTTTATTGTTCGGCCACGAGAAGCCTGATCACAATTCCATCGAGCCGGTTTTGACAAATATGAGAAAACGGCAGTCGGCGTGCAGATGTTGGCTGGAGAGGCGAGGTTCCCACACAGGGAGGAAGCCGGACAGCACAAAGACACTTGTCAGGCGGAGGAAGTGGCAAGGTTCTCTCTTTGTGAACGAGGACTGCCGAGGGATGAGGGGGGAAAACTGGGACTGTCTATTTATAGAGGTCGGATTGTGAACACTTTCTGTGCAGACTTTACAGCGAGCTAATAACCTTGGCAATTGTTTGTCTGCATCTCTTTTATTCTAGAACGTGTCCATTCAGACAGGTCTCCCCGTCCCCCTCCTCTCCTTGTTTACTTGCATAGGAAACAGAAGGTAAGAGTTTATTATCTCTGCACAATGGTCAGCTGAGGGCATGTTCCAGACAGGGGTCAGACGGCTGCTACTGGTCACCGTGAGGTAATGGAGGGTCAGTCTGGGGTTGTAAAGCATCATTGTAATGATCACATTGTCCAGTGGGTAAGTACTGTCTGTACCGTACCAGCCAGTGAGCTAGCGATGTCTGTACCGTACCAGCCAGTGAGCTAGCGATGTCTGTACCGTACCAGCCAGTGAGCTAGCGATGTCTGTACCGTACCATCCAGTGAGCTAGCGATGTCTGTACCGTACCAGCCAGTGAGCTAGCGATGTCTATACCGTACCAGCGAGTAAGCTAGCGATGTCTGTACCGTACCAGCCAGTGAGCTAGCGATGTCTGTACCATACCAGCCAGTGAGCTAGCGATGTCTATACCGTACAAGCGAGTAAGCTAGCGATGTCTGTACCGTACCAGCGAGTAAGCTAACGATGACTGTACCGTACCATCCAGTGAGCTAGCGATGTCTGTACCGTACCAGCCAGTGAGAAAGTGATGTCTGTACCGTACCATCGAGTAAGCTAGCGATGTCTGTACCATACCAGCCAGTGAGCTAGCGATGTCGGTACCGTGCCAGCCAGTGGTCAAGCACCATCTGTACCGTATCTGTTTGCACTGCACCGTATTGTACAGCACAACATAGAAATAGTTATTATTTTGTACATTTTACTTACTAAGAACTATCCCATTTCCAAAGGGATTTTATATCCAGTTCCAGATGTAGCCATGCTCATCTTTGCTGCGATATGGCATGCTGCATTGCGGAATTAATGGAGCAATCGCCTGCTGCAAATAGTCACAGCCCGCAACGCAGCAAGCCACGCCGGGCTGTGACTATTTGCAGCCGGCGATCACTCCATTAATTCCTAATGTAATTAACAGAGGAGATGGATTTAGGGGACAGGCAGGCCTACGTGCAGAGCTGGATTAAGAGGGGGAGTGGGCGCAGGGGACACTGTACACCGGGCCCCCCAGCCATAGCACACTCTTGTGCAGCAGCAGCAGCAGCAGCAGAAGAAAGAAGGTGGACAGCCAAAGTGCGAGCAGGTACAGTGTGCAGTGCAGCCAGAGACAGAGGCGTCACCAGGTGTGGTGACACCTGGTGCACACCCTTGATCTCCCGGCGCGCTCGCAGCAAAAAGGGAGAATTGGGCGTGGCCTCACAGGGATCCCAAGAAAATCACTCCAGGGGCGTGCCCAGCATGCTGTATTGGGCTGCCTTCGAAGACAGTCTTCCAGCACTGTCGGCTCCTTCTGTGACAGGAGCCGAGTGACGTAGGAAACTTTCACACTGCAGCACCTGGCTCTTGTCACTGTGAAGGAGCCAACATTTTGGTGTCACCTCCTCCAGGTGTCACACCCAGGCGCGGGCCACACCTTGAGAAGAGGTACAGGAAAGGGCTGTAAGCGAACCAAGGATCTTCCCTATATATAGAAGGCCAGATTGATGTGTAACCTGTCTGATGAGGGCATTTCAGGACAGGGGAGAGAGACATACAGAGAGTCCTCCTGAGTCCTGTCCCAGTGGGTAAGTACTACAGAGGGGAAGTGGTTACAATACCGCTAGTCGGTATCCCGGCGGTCACAATGGTGTCACTGGAATCCCGACTAGCTGTGAAATGCCGCCAGAATACTTGCGCCACAGGCTTTTCGTCCTCTGTGGGTGTCCACGACACCCTTAGAGGGAGATTACACCTGTGCTCAGTTCCTGACCATGTGTAAGGTAACATGTAAGACATGCTCTGCAAACAGACTTCTGATCAACTCCACTTGGCACTACCCACGACTACACAGCACTGGCCACACCTACACACTACTGGCCACACCCAAACAGCACTGACCACACCCACACAACACTGGTCACACCTCCCCTGTTTCTCACAGTAGGCCCATAATCATTTTCAGCCTAAGGTCCATTATCTGGCACGGCACTAGTAGCACTGACCCTGTATGAGAGTGAGGCGAAACATGAACAGTTCTAATTGCATCTGTCACCATACTGTACATTGCAGTGTTCCTGTTGTACTGGTTAAAGTCATAGGTGTGCGCACAGGGTGTGTCTGGTGTGCATAGGCACACCCTAATGTAGAGAGCCAACAGTGGTGCACGTGTACGGGTACACTTGGGTAAGAATTCAGCAGTGGGTACACCGTACTGCCCGACGCACACTTTGCAGTGCACCTGTGACCCGTCCCCCCATTTTCGCTGCCTTCCACTCTGCCTGAGCTGCTGAGTGGTGGGAGCGCGATGCGACATGCTGTCTTGCCTGTCGTGAAGAAGAGACAATTATCTGTTCTTCTTGCGGCACCTGCCTGGCCAGGCGAGACACAGAGTGAAGGGAGAAGGTTGACAGACACAGAGTGAAGGGTGGGAGGCTGAGAGACACAGAGTGAAGGATGGGAGGCTGAGAGACACAGAGTGAAGGGAGAAGGCTGAGAGACACAGAGTGAAGGATGGGAGGCTGAGAGACACAGAGTGAAGGGTGGGAGGCTGAGAGACACAGAATGAAGGGTGGGAGGCTAAGAGACACAGAATGAAGGGTGGGAGGCTAAGAGACACAGAATGAAGGGTGGGAGGCTGAGAGACACAGAATGAAGGGTGGGAGGCTAAGAGACACAGAATGAAGGGTGGGAGGCTGAGAGACACAGAATGAAGGGTGGGCGGCTAGGAGACATAGAATGAAGGATGGGAGGCTGAGAGACACAGAATGAAGGGTGGGAGGCTAAGAGACACAGAATGAAGTGTGGGAGGCTGAGAGACACAGAATGAAGGGTGGGAGGCTAAGAGACACAGAATGAAGGGTGGGAGGCTAAGAGACACAGAATGAAGGGTGGGAGGCTAAGAGACACAGAATGAAGGGTGGGAGGCTGACAGACACAGAATGAAGGGTGGAAGTCTGAGAGACACAGAATAAAGGGTGGAAGGCTGAGAGACACAGAATGAAGGGTGGAAGGCTGAGAGACACAGAATGAAGGGTGGGAGGCTAAGAGACACAGAATGAAGGGTGGGAGGCTAAGAGACACAGAATGAAGGGTGGGAGGCTGAGAGACACAGAATGAAGGGTGGAAGTCTGAGAGACACAGAATAAAGGGTGGAAGGCTGAGAGACACAGAATGAAGGGTGGAAGGCTGAGAGACACAGAATGAAGGGTGGAAGGCTGAGAGACACAAAGTGAAGGATGGGAGGCTGAGAGACACAGAATGAAGGGTGGGAGGCTGAGAGACACAGAATGAAGGGTGGGCGGCTAGGAGACATAGAATGAAGGATGGGAGGCTAAGAGACACAGAATGAAGGATGGGAGGCTGAGAAACACAGAATGAAGGGTGGAAGGCTGAGAGACACAGAATGAAGGGTGGAAGGCTGAGAGACACAGAATGAAGGGTGGAAGGCTGAAAGACACAGAATGAAGGGGGGGCTGAAGGACTCAGATTGAAGGGTGGGAGTCTGAGACACACAGGGTGAAAGGTGGGAGGCTGAGAGACACAAAGTGAAGGGTGGGAGGCTGAGAGACACAAAGTGAAGGAAGGGAGGCTGAGAGACACAGAATGAAGGGTGGGAGGCTGTGAGACACAGGGTGAAGGGATATGGTTGAAAGGCACAGAATGAAGGGGAGAGGCTGAGAGACACAGAGTGAATGGTGGAAGGCTGAGAGACACAGAATGAAGGGTTGAAGGCTGAGAGACACAAAGTGAAGGATGGGAGGCTGAGAGACAGAATGAAGGATGGAAAGTTAAGAGACACAGAATGAAAGGTGGCAGGTTGAGAGACACAAAGTGAAGGATGGGAGGCTGAGAGACACAAAGTGAAGGAAGGGAGGCTGAGATACACAGAATGAAGGGTGGGAGGCTGAGAGACACAGGGTGAAGGGATAAGGTTGAAAGGCACAGAATGAATGAAGGGGAGAGGCTGAGAGACACAGTGAATGATGGGAGGCTGAGAGACACAGAATCAAGGGTGGAAGGCTGAGAGACACAGGGTGTAGGGTGGTAGGCTGAGAGACAGAATGAAGGGTGGAAAGTTAAGAGACACAGAATGAAAGGTGGCAGGTTGAGAGACACAAAGTGAAGGGTGGGAGGCTGAGAGACACAAAGTGAAGGAAGGGAGGCTGAGAGACACAGAATGAAGGGTGGGAGGCTGAGAGACACAGGGTGAAGGGATAAGGTTGAAAGACACAGAATGAAGGGGAGAGGCTGAGAGACACAGAGTGAAGGATGGGAGGCTGAGAGACAGAATGAAGGGTGGGAGGCTGAGAGACACAGAATGAAGGGTGGGAGGCTGAGAGACACAGAATAAAGGGTAGGAGGCTGAGGGACACAGAATAAAGGGTGGGAGGCTGAGAGACACAGAATGAAGGGTGGGAGGCTGAGGGACACAGAATGAAGGGTGGGAGGCTGAGAGACACAGAATGAAGGCTGGGAGGCTGAGAGACACAGAATGGAGGGTGGAAGGCTGAGAGACACAGAAGGAAGGGTGGAGGGCTGAGAGACACAGAATGAAGGGTGGGAGGCTGAGAGACACAGAATGAAGGGTGGGAGGCTGAGAGACACAGAATGAAGGGTGGGAGGCTGAGAGACACAGAATGAAGAGTGGGAGGCTGACGGACACAGAATGAAGGGTGGGAGGCTGAGAGACACAGAAGGAAGGGTTAGTCTCAGCACATTTGGTAACTCACCAGCCCTTTGTGTTAACCTCAGTAGGAAAGAGATAGTAGAGCGAAACCTCCCATGTGTTGAGTGCGGCAATTAAATGGAAAGCACCAGTATGGCTTGCACGTTTCTAAGCCCACCAGGACCCATGTAGCTGCCGGATGGAGTCAAAGCAGTGCTTGCTTGTAGACATGTGGGCAGCAAATTAACCATGGCTTGTGTAGTAAAAAAGAGAAGTAGCTCAACCGGCCGGGATATTATGTCTCACGTTGTCACTAGGGTGGCCAATCCCGGGATCGGTGGGATCCCGGGATTTAGGCCAAAAATCTGCCGGTATTCAATCCTGGGATTGGAAGCTCTAATTTTGGGGATTGCGGGATCAGACGGCCCTTTGTGTTTTTAAAGCCGGGCAGTGTTGAGCGTCCTCAGGAAGCTCAAACGCTGCCCGGCTCCCTCCTCTCAGCTACCCCTGCACAGCATGATGTGAAGTCAGAGGACACGCTGCACAGTCAGCCGCCCGCAATCACCCACCGCCGAGCCCGAAGGAAGTGTCCTACCCACCCCCACAGTATGTTGAGTTATGTGTGCGGAGCGGGGCGGGTGGGGAGGGGGGACGGTCTGACACAGAGGAAAAAAGACAATCCTAGGTATCCTGGGAATCCCAGGATTGACCATTTTTCAATCCCGGTACCCGGGATTGAAAAAATGGCCTGGGATTGGCCTCCCTAGTTGTCACAATGCATTTTTCTGGTTGTTGCAGCTTTTTCAAGAGACGGTACTGTCTCTTGAAAAAGCTGCAACTAGCAGAGGAATGCATTGAGTTAAATGGACACCTTTTACTGGACCAGTCTCTGCCACGGAATACATTTGCTATACTACTGCTGCCATCCACTGTCACAGCACGCTATTTATATGTAATAATGATAACGTATATCTCACCCTGTAATCTGCCTACTGCAATCTGAATGCTGCAAACAATCTCTATACTAAATGTATGTTCAAATATTTCACCCTGTAGTCCGCCTACTGCAATCTTGTAATTTGTCATATCTTGCAATTGTAAATACCTGTGTTTGTAATTTTGGTAAGTGTTGCATAGTTAATGAATGCATCCTGGGCTGGTGTTTGCATAGTCACACATAGTGAAATTTAACACCTTTGATTAGTGAGACATTTGCCTCACCTGCAGCCTGTGTTAATTTGCCATTGTATATCTGTAGATGTAGCCAGGAACAGCTGTGTGTTTCAAATACTCAGAGTGTTCATATCTCTAAGTGTTTTGAAAATGAACAATTAAAAAAAACCAGCTGAACAACATGAAGAAAAGGTAATTAAACTTTTACAACTTTCACTTATTTTACACAAACCCAAAATTACTTTTGACTTATTCAAACACAACATATACCACAAAATGCTTTTGCTCATATCACTGCATGGTATTTGCTGCTGATTATTACATCATTCAGTCTCCCTGCAACTCACTCCTCTTTGCACATTGGTGGTCATTCCGAGTTGTTCGCTCGCTGACGATTTTCGCAGTGCAGCGATTAAGAAAAAAAACTGCAAAAATGCGCATGTGCTAAGTACTTTCACACAAAACTTTGTAGATTTACACAAGGTCGTGCAACGTTTTTTCATTGCTCGAGTGATCGTAGTGTGATTGACAGGAAGTGGGTGTTTCTGGGCGGAAACTGGCCGTTTTCAGGGAGTGTGCTAAAAAACGCAAGTGTGCCAGGTAGAAACGCAGGAGTGGCTGATGAAACGGGGGAGTGGCTGGCCGAACGCAGGGTGTGTTTGTGACGTCAAACCAGGAACTTAATGGACTGAGGTGATCGCAGTCTAGGAGTAGATCTAGAGCTACTCAGAAACTGCAGCAAATTATTTAGTAGCAGTTCTGCTAATCTTTCGTTCGCTATTTTGCTAAGCTAAGATACACTCCCAGAGGGCGGCGGCCTAGCGTTTGCAATGCTACTAAAAGCAGCTAGCGAGCGAACAACTCTGAATGAGGGCCACTGTTGCTTCAATTATCCACTCCCCTTTTATCAGCACTCATGAGCTTTTTACTTACTTATATACTTTGACTGTAACATTCACACTCTCTCACCATAAAAAACATCCACAAACCTCCTCTAACTATATTTATCTCTCTCTTCTGCTTTTATTAGCTGGTGATATATCACCAAATCCAGGCCCCAATAATTACCCCACTCACATTCACCTGATTTGCAGCAATACAGAAATCCAGCTAACCTCATAAACCTCACGTCTCCCATCACCTTCCAAATCACTAAAATGTGCCTTATGGAATGCACGCTCTGTTTGTAACAAATTGACATCCATCCATGATCTCTACATATCTAACAATTTATATCTGCTGGCTATAATAGAAACATGGCCTCCCCTGCAGCACGGTCACATGGTGGTCTCCACACACACCTCCAGGCCAAGCAACAGTAAAGGAGGTGGAATTGGAATATTACTATCCTAAGCTTTTAAATACTGTACAGTACACTGTTCTAATACAGGTTCCATCACTCTCATTTACATCATTTGAAGTACATTCTATCAGGATTTTAACACCTTTCTCTCTGCGTGTTGCAGCGGTCACCCACCGGAGCAACCCAAACAATTTCTGGAAGATTTTTCTGCCTGGCTGCCTCATTTCTTTTCCTCTGACATCCCTGACATCCCCATTATCATCATGGGTGCTTTCAATATCCCTATTGATAGTCCAAAATCTGCTGCTCATGCCTCCAAACTACTCTCTCTAACCTAGTCTTTCGGCCTCTCCCAATGGACTGACTCCTCTACTCATCAGGAGGGCCACTGCCTTGATCTAGTATTCACCAGACTATGCTCAGTTTTTTAATTCACTAACACTCCTTTCCCTTTCTCAAATCACTTGCAAGCTCTCCTCCATTTCTTCAAACTCATTGGCACGGAAGTCTATCAAGCTTTCTAAAATCCGCAGAGATATTAACACTATACATTTTCAACAACTTTCCACCTCTCTGCAACAACTGATGCCACTGATTTCTACATTCACCTCTCATGTGACTGCTGTATCACACATGAACCATAACCTGGTAACAGCCCTTGATGAAATGGCTCCTGCTACCTATTACATTCCACGTAGGCTTAGATGTCAACCATGGCATTCTACATTAACAAGACACCTTAAAAAACTCTCACATAAAGTAGAGCATCAGTGGTGTAAATCTCGTAGTCCTAGCAACTTCCACTCTTATCATAATACCATAGACACTGCTAAACAAACATATTTCCAATCACTCATCTCTGCTTAAGCCACTAACCCCAAGTGACTTTTTAAAACATTTAAGTCACTTCTCCATAACCTAACCCTCCAGCTACTATCAGTGCACAACAACATGCTTCCTACTTCAAGGACAAAATTGATAGGATCTGAATTGAAATTATATGCTCTTCCTCAGCCAGTGACCTGCTCAATTCCCTACCAGAACCCTCTGGCACCTTCACTTCATTTGATCCCACAAATGAAGATGAAGTATTAACACTCTTCTCATCTTGCTACTCTACTACCTCTCCTTTTGATCCTATACCCTCCTGTGTCTCCTGTGCTCATCCCAACCTTAATTAACATCTGTAATCTCTCTCTCTCTCTACTGGTATCTTTTCTTCACTGTTCAAGCATGCAGTGATTACTACTGTCCCATCTCTCAACTCCAGTGCTTCTCCAAGTTACTTGAGAGACTTGCCTACACTTGCTTCACACACTTTCTTAACTCCCACAACTTATTGGATCCACTTCAGTCAGGTTTTTCATAGAGTGTTGGGAATGAAAAAGTGATGAATGATCTGGTCCCTGCTAAGGCTAAAGGCCATTAATCACTTCTTATTCTTTTCGATCTCTCTGATGCTTTTGACACTGTTGACCACTCTCTTCTCATACAAACGCTGCAATCCCTAGGTCTACAGGACACGGCCCTCTCTTGGTTTCTATCCTACCTATCTAATTGCTCTTTCAGTGTTTGCTTCTCTGAATCCACCTCCTCTTCACTACCTCTATCAGTTGGAGTACCGCAAGGCTCAGTCTTAGGCCCTCTGCTTTTCTCAATCTATACCACATCTCTTGGTAAACCAATCAGCTCTTTCGGATTACAGTATGATCTGTATGCAGATGATACTCAAATCTACCTATCCTCACCAGACTTGTCACCAACTATAATGGGCTGTGCCTTTTCTGCTGTTTCATCTTGTATGTCATCTCATAGAAACCTAGATTTTGACGGCAGATAAGAACCACTTGGCCCGACTTCCGGTTCCGGCTACCTGATGAGAGGCAGCTGAGGCAGTGAGCTCTGGTTTCTATCCTACCTATCTAATTGCTCTTTCAGTGTTTGCTTCTCTGAATCCACCTCCTCTTCACTACCTCTATCAGTTGGAGTACCGCAAGGCTCAGTCTTAGGCCCTCTGCTTTTCTCAATCTATACCACATCTCTTGGTAAACCAATCAGCTCTTTCGGATTACAGTATGATCTGTATGCAGATGATACTCAAATCTACCTATCCTCACCAGACTTGTCACCAACTATAATGGGCTGTGCCTTTTCTGCTGTTTCATCTTGTATGTCATCTCATAGAAACCTAGATTTTGACGGCAGATAAGAACCACTTGGCCCGACTTCCGGTTCCGGCTACCTGATGAGAGGCAGCTGAGGCAGTGAGCTCCGCTGCTGAACGCGCCCTGCCAGCTATTTCACGGCTTTAAAAGCCTCCCACACGGTGCTGCTAACGCCCGCTATTTACCCTGCTCTGTCCACTGTATGGACAAGTATCTACTCCCGATGCCCAGCTACAGAAACCGCTCACAGAAAGAAAAAGAGCGGCGCCGGACGGAATCCAAGATGGCGCCGGACGCCAGCTCCAACGCTACACCCACTCCCCAGCCGCTCCCACAGCAAAACATCCTGACTCCTGGATCAGAGGTAGGCACTGAAGGGGAGAGGAACACACAATCTAGCCCCCCAGCAGACACAGAATACCTCTGCCACCACCTGACACCCCAGTCACATATGGGGACATGATCGGAGCCATACGCCTAGCAATGGGCCCACTCCTTAAAGCACAAACAGCAGACATAAATAAACAGCTCTCTCTGCTCACACAACGGGTTTTGCACACTGAACACAGGCTGTGGGAAACTTTTGCAGACGTTGCGGGTCTGAAGCAGGCGACCGCCCGCCACGATAAAGAAATTTATCAGCTGCACAATAAGATACAAGATCTTGAAAATCGGTCTAGGAGACATAATCTCAGGATTATCGGACTCCCTGAGACAGTGAAAGGGCAGGAACTGTTTGATTTTATTAAATTCACTTTGCCCGACTTGCTACATGTCCGTGATCGATGTGAAGATATTATTATCGAGCGTGCACACAGGATAGGGCCAATCAGATCCCAAGAAGGAGCACGACCACGTGCAGTAATATTCAAAACCCTCAATTATTTGCACAAAGAATTGTTATGGTCTGCCTCACGCAGGCAGAGAAATATAACGTGGGAAGGTCAAAAGATACTAATCTTTCAGGACTATTCTGCAGAACTGACCAAAATGAGGAAAGACTTTGCTCCGCTCTGTTCCCGATTAATTCAGGAGAACCGCAAGTTTGCTCTGCTATATCCCGCGAGACTGCGTCTCTACAATGGTTCTACCTTTAAAGATTTCTTAACTGTATCAGATGCAGAGGCCTTCCTATCCGAGGAATCTGACCCCCAGGGCCTCCGGCATGGAATGTCTGACTGCGACTGACGAGAGCTTATTTGTCATATACAAACTTGACGTAGCACTACTATGAGAGCCACGCTCTAATACGGGTCAAACCATCTACACAACGTTTGCTTGATACCGGTGAAGCTAACCAGATGTCCCGGACATACATTGGCACATGGACCGCTCCCAGAGAAATGAGCTTGCATGGGTAAAGCTTTACGTGTTTACAGAACTCAGGGAGCGAATCACCATGACACCGGGTGAAACACAGCACTATAGAAATTATGTTGTTTTACTAGCTAGGCGCGTTTGCTTAGGAGCAAGATATGCTCACGATTGATACTTCCATGTTTGGCAATACTCTCCACTATGCCGGAAGTCATTACATGTTTGTATTGTTTACTATTGTTTTTGTTACCAGAAATTATGTTAATCCCTGTAATCGTCTATTAATCCCTCGGCAGGGCATTCTGAAATGTAGTCTTGTGTCTCTCCCCACCCTGAACTGGGGTTTCTGCTGTCTCGGTGCTGGGTGTCTTGGGACGGGTCCCAGCGCGGGGACAGCGGACCCTCACTTGAAAACGGTCGTGCTGTGCTGCTCCCAATTATGTTTTATCAATGTCTCTTAGAATAGGTAGTTGGAATGTGGGAGGTATAAACTCCCCTGCAAAACGGAAACGTATATTGATGTACTTAAAGAAGCTCCATATAGATTTACTGTTTCTCCAGGAAACGCACCTGGTCCCCACTGAAGTCCTGAAACTCAACATGCTTAAGTGGAAGGTCTTAGCGGCATCGTCCTATAACTCTAAATCACGGGGAGTAGCTATATTAGCAGCAAATCACCTCAGAATAGAAGTAACCGGGCTCACGACCGACCCTTTGGGCCGCTACGTGTTGTGCCAGCTGCAGTGCGACCAACAAAAATTTACCTGCCTAAATGTATATGCTCCCTCGGTCTACTCTGTCTCCTTTTTCCAAACCATTGTCTCTTTACTTACCCCCTTTCTAGATACACCTATTATCCTATGTGGAGATTTTAACATTATCTCTCTCCCCCAACTAGACAAGCAATTTCCTAGAACTGCTGGACATAGACTCCCTAAATTTGGAGTACCAGCTTTAGCACGACAACTACTATTGCTAGATATGTGGAGGGTTAAACACCCGATTGAAAGAGGATTCTCTTGCCTGTCAGCTGCCAGGGGGACGCTCTCACGAATTGATTACATGTTATTCTCCAGTTCCTTACTGCCCAGAGTGGAGAGGGTTGAAATGGAGTCAATTTCCTTGTCTGACCACGCGGTAGTCTGGACAGATTTATTTCTGAGTAGAGAACAAAATGATTTTATCAATTGGAGATGTCCAGCATCCTTATCTATGTCCACCCCCTTGCAGCTGGCAGTATCTACAGCCTGGGACCATTATGAAACAGACAACTCCTCTACACTACACTCCAACCCCACATTATTCTGGCAAGCAGCCAAGGCCATATTGAGAGGAGTAATTATCTCACACTCGATTTCAGGCAAAAGAACTCTCTCTGCAGAGTACCTTAAGGCCCAACAATCTCTTACCACAGCATTTCAGGCTTATAAAAATAACCCCACGACAGCCACAAAAGATACTTATAAGCTAGCCAATCAGAACTTTAATAAATTATTTACACGCTTAGAGTCCTCATACACATTCAAAGGAAGATGCAAATTCCACAGGTATGGGAATAAATCTAGCAAATTGATGTCAAATCTGCTTATGGGCCAACGAGCGCCATCCACCATACACCCTCTAAAACAACAAGATGGATCCCTGACCACATCTAATGCACAAATAGCTGGAGTTCTACAGAACTTCTATGAATCCCTATATACCCCTCCCCCCACTGCCCCCCACTCTATGCCAACATTTTGGGAAAATTTACCTCTCCCACAGCTACCGAATTCCTGCCACACACAAATGACAGCGGAAATCACAGTGGAAGAGGTTTTGGCGACAATATCAACATTGAAACATGGGAAGGCGCCTGGCCCGGATGGCTTTACCTCGGATCTCTATAAATTACTTTCTGCTAAACTAGCTCCAATCCTCACACTAGTTTATAACAATATGTTAACATCAGAAACCCTCCCAAAATATTTTAATGAAGCAACACTAAGAATACTCCCGAAACCGGGCAGAGATCTGTCTGATCCAGGTTCATACCGCCCAATTTCGCTCCTGAATTTAGACTACAAGATTCTGACCAAGATCTTGGCAGAACGCTTAAAAATAGTATTGCCCTTGGTGGTCCACCGAGATCAGACGGGCTTCATCATAGGACGGAACTCTGTGAATAATATCCGGCGAGTGCTGGCCGCGGTACAAGACTCCCAGTGCGCCATGTCCAAAATACCACGAGCAATTTTATCCCTAGATGCCGAGAAGGCCTTTGACATGGTGCACTGGGACCATTTATATGACTCCCTGGCCAGGTTCCACTTCCCAGAAAAATTTATACAGTTTATTAAAACTTTATACACTTCCTCTACCTCTAGAATCATATGCAATGGACTGATGTCAGCAAGTTTTAAGATCAGACGGGGAACCAGACAGGGATGCCCAATGTCACCCTTGCTGTTTGCCCTCGCCCTCGAACCACTGGCTATCGCCCTCAGACATTCCCCCCTATATCAAGGTATTATGATAGGAAACTCAGATCTCCGCTTATCACTATTTGCGGACGACATGCTGCTATTTCTATCGTACCCCACTCATTCAATCCCAACTGCACTTAATATCATCCAGCAATTTGGAGAGTTCTCTGGCTATAAAATAAACGTCAGTAAATCGGAACTCCTCGTACTGAATGGTCCTAGACCTACCCTCCCAACGACGACCAACCTGAACACTGTTAAGCTAATGGACTCTAAACTTAAATATCTTGGAATATACATCCCAGACAGACTAGAATCCCTATATAAACTAAATTACCCCCCAGTGATTACATCTATGGAGCAATCCTTATCACGGTGGCATAACCTTCCCTTATCATTGCTAGGTAGACTCGAAGTCATTAAGACAGTGATATTCCCTAAGCTGACATATATCATGCAAATGTTACCTATCAAACTGACAGGGAAAGACACGAAACGTATAATGGCCGCATGTAGCAAATTCTTATGGAAATCAAAAAAACCCCGCATCTCATTGATAAAACTGCAATTACCCAAAACAAAGGGAGGGTTGGGACTTCCCAATCTTGCTAATTACTCACGGGCACTTTTACTGAGGTATGCCCTTGATTGGTTGACGGAACAGAATATTTACACTGACGTAACACTAGACAGTGCTGTTTTAACCCCATTCTCCCCAGGAGCACTGCTACACACACCCAGATCCCACATCCCGACACATATATATAATAAACTAATATTCAGAGATACCTATGAAGCCTGGTGGTTTGTAAATGAGAAACTACACCATAACCCCCGCAGCTCCCCTTGGTTACCTATATGGGGAAACCCAATGTTTACTCCAGGATTGGAGAATCCAGCTTTCCAACGTCTTCGGACAAAAGGCCTTAAAGCGATTGCCCAAGTATTTGATCCAGGGGGAGAGCTGATGTCTTTTCAGGATATACAAGATCTATATGGAATCCCAGATTCCTATCAGTTCTCCATATTACAACTATATCATTACATACATTCACTCCCTCCGATGACTTCCTCCTCCCTTTCAGCAGATCCCTTACTACCCATCTTTTCTAAGTTTATCAAAAAATGTTATAAACCCAAAGATATCTACTTAAAACTTATGGAACCGTTTCATGCACAGATATGGCAAAAGACCACTGACACCTGGAGTAGAGATATACCTTTATTACAAAATAGTCATACAATATTCAAATATTATACACAGACACTTCGAGTGGTTCAATCTTCAACCCTCCAGGAAATACACGTAAAGACACTGTATAGGGCATATGTGTCACAGAGCCAGAGAAGTCACTTTGTACCAGAAGAAACGGGAAGATGCCCAAAATGTGGATACTTCTCGGCCACCTTTTATCACAATATCTGGTCTTGCGGTCACATAAAAAAGTTCTGGTATAAGATTGTTGGATATATTAATACATCCCTCTCCTTAACAGTTACATTAGAACCTACAGCACTGCTGTTTGCCAACTTTGAGATTTGGGATATCCCCATACCACAGAGAAAGATGATACCCTTTCTGATGATATTAGTCACGGTAGCAAAAAAGGTAATACTCAATAACTGGATATCTAGACACACACCGAGCTTAACGGAAGTAGAGAACCTCCTAGCTATTTATATGTCTTATGACAAAAGCCTTATTCCTACGGGCTCCTCTACTGAGTCGACACGGTTTTATAGGAAATGGGAACCGTTTATAAGCACGACATCCCTCACACTATAGCTTCCCCACACTGAGCTGCTAAACCAAATTGACACGAAACCACCGCAAATACTCCCCCTCCAATCTCGAAGGGAAACAGCGGCAATATCAGATGTACAGACACTACCACACTATCTTGAGACATGAGACTCGAGATGTTCTTAACCAGACGATGGATTGACCTCACCCCCAATCCTTCCCCAGTTTGCCCCCCCCACCCTTTTTATCCCTGTTACATTTACTTGTTGAATCTTCCTCCAGAGGCTCTTATGATGTTTAGGAGACCCTGGATGTTTATATGGAGAAGGTGAAGTGTATATGTTTCAATTGACAGGCAAAACACTGAACCAAACAATGTCACTATACATTTCCATTGAGACCAAAATGAGTTATCATAACTCCACTGGAGCGATGATACTGATTAAACCAGTATACCCATATTGTTGACCGGTCTCTTTGACTGTGAAAAATTTGATGTGGTGAATTGTATGCACACTGTGAATTTTTGTATTATGCATTTTCCTTACTCTGTAATATCTATTTTCAAATAACAAAATCCAATAAATATATTTTGAAAAAATAAAAATAAAAATAAAAGAACCACTTGGCCCATCTAGTCTGCACCTTTTATTTATCCTTTAGGTAATCTCAACCCTTTTTGAACCTTAATTCTTTGTAAGGATATTCATATGCCTATCCCAAGCATGTTTAAATTGCTCTACAGTCTTAGCCTCTCATGGGAGGCGATTCCACGTATCCACTACCCTTTCTGTGAAGTAATTTTTCCTTAAATTTCCCCTGAACCTCCCTCCAGTTTCAATGTATGTCCTCAAGTTCTAATACTTCTCTTCCTTTAAAGAATGTTTCCCTCCTGAACTTTGTTAAAACCCCCTGGTATATTTGAAAGTTTCTATCATGTCACCCCTTTCCGTTCTCTCCTCTAAACTATTCATGTTAAGATCTTTTAACCTTTCTGGGTAAGTTTTGTGATGTAGGCCATGCACCATTTTAGTTGCACTTCTTTGTACTCTCTCTAATTTATTTATATCCTTCTGGAGATATGGTCTCCAGAACTGGACACAGTATTCCAGATGAGGCCGTACCAATGACCTATACAGTGGCATTACAGGTATTACTTCTTTTTTCCTGCTACTGATTCCTCTCCCTATGTAACCAAGCATCTGACTTGCCTTTCTCATTGCTTTGTTGCATTGCTTTCCTGCCTTTAAGTCATTTGAAATAGTGACTCCTAAATCCCTTTCCTCCTCAGTAGTTTCCACTATAGTACCTTTGATACTATATTTAGCCTTTGGGTTTTTGAGACCCAAGTGCATGATTTTGCATTTTTTAGCATTAATCTGTAGTTGCCACGTTCTTGACCATTTCTCAAACCTAGCTAGGTCATCAATCATTTGTTTTACCTCTCCCGGTGTGTCTACCCTGTTGCATATCTTTATATCATCTGTAAAAAGGCATACTTTCCCTTCAATACCATTTGCAATGTCAACAACAAAGATATTAAAGAGAACAGGTCCCTGGGGTACTCTACTGGTAACATTTACCTCCATAGATTGCACTCCATTTACTACAACTGTCTGTTTCCTATCCTGCAGCCAGGTTCTTATCCATTTAACTGTTTTATAATCCACCCCCACGCTTTCAAGTTTATTTAGCAGTCTGCGATGTGGGACAGTGTCAAATGCCTTACTAAAGTCTAGATATGCTACATCTACAGCTCCCCCTTGATCTATTATATTCATCACAGAGTCAAAAAAAGTCAATAAGATTTGTTTGGCATGATCTCCCACCAGTAAATCCATGCTGTTTTGGATCCTGTAAGTTGTTTGATTTAAGATATTCCACAACTCTTTCTTTTAATAGTTTTTCAATTACTTTCAATACTACTGATGTAAGGCTTACTGGTCTGTAGTTGCTTGCTTCTTCCTTGCTTCCACTTTTGTATAGAGGAACTACAGTACATTTGCTCTTTTCCATTCCTCTGGAATGGCACCTGTATTTAGTGACTGGTTAAATAATTCTGTTAATGGTGTAATCAGCACATCTTTTAGCTCATTTAGTATCCTTGGGTGTATCCCATCTGGCCCCATTGATTTATCCACTTTTAGTTTTGAAAGTTCTGTTAGGACCTTCTCCTCTGTAAATGTAGTTTCTCTAACGTCCTAGTGGATGCTGGGGACTCCGTAAGGACCATGGGGAATAGACGGGCTCGGCAGGAGACTGGGCACTCTAAGAAAGATTTAGTACTACTGGTGTGCACTGGCTCCTCCCTCTATGCCCCTCCTCCAGACCTCAGTTAGAATCTGTGCCCGGACAGAGCTGGGTGCATTTTAGTGAGCTCTCCTGAGCTTGCTAATAAGAAAGTATTTTAGTTAGGTTTTTTATTTTCAGAGAGCTTGTGCTGGCAACAGACTCTCTGCTACGTGGGACTGAGGGGAGAGAAGCAAACCTACTAACTGTGGCTAGGTTGCGCTTCTTAGGCTACTGGACACCATTAGCTCCAGAGGGATCGAACACAGGAACCTGACCTTGTCGTCCGTTCCCGGAGCCGCGCCGCCGTCCCCCTCGCAGAGCCAGAAGACAGAAGCTGGCGGGTTGAAGCAAGAAGACGTCAAAATCGGCGGCAGAAGACTCCTGTCTTCATATGAGGTAGCGCACAGCACTGCAGCTGTGCGCCATTGCGCCCACACAAACCACACACTCCGGTCACTGTAGGGTGCAGGGCGCAGGGGGGGGCGCCCTGGGCAGCAATTAAGTACCTCCTGGCAAAAGCAGCATATATACAGTTGGACACTGTTATATGCATGAGCCCCCGCCATCAATTTTACACAAAATCGCGGGACAGAAGCCCGCCGCTGAGGGGGCGGGGCCTTCTTCCTCAGCACTCACCAGCGCCATTTTCTCTCCACAGCTCCGCTGAGAGGAAGCTCCCCAGGCTCTCCCCTGCAAATAGAGAGGGTGAAAAAGAGAGGGGGGGCACATAAATTTGGCGTAAAAACAAAATATACAGCAGCTACTGGGTTAACACTAAGTTACTGTGTGATTCCTGGGTCATATAGCGCTGTCGTGTGTGCTGGCATACTCTCTCTATGTCTCTCCAAAGGGCCTTGTGGGGGAACTGTCTTCAAATAGAGCATCCCCTGTGTGTGTGGTGTGTCGGTACGTGTGTGTCGACATGTCTGAGGTAAAAGGCTCCCCTAAGGAGGAGATAGAGCAAATATGTGTGTGAGAGGGTGTCTCCGTCGACAACGCCGACACCTGTTTGGATATGTGTAAGTGCTAAGGTGAATTTGTTGCACAAAAGATTAGAGAACAGACAGGAAATCTACCCATGTCTGTCCCTATGTCACAGAGACCTGCAGAGTCTCACAATGCTCACTATCCAAAATAATAAACACTGATATCGACACGGAGTTTGACTCCAGTGTCGACTACGATAATGCAAAGTTACAGCCAAAATGGCAGAAAAGTATTCAATATATGATTATTGTAATAAAAGATGATTTGCATATCACTGATGACTCATCTGTCCCTGACACAAGGGTACACATGTTTAAGGGGAAGAAAGCTGAGGTAAATTTTCCTCCTCTCATGAGGAAAAAGAGCGGGAATCTCCAGACAAGAGACTGCAGCTTCCCACAAAGAATTCTCAGGCAGTATCCTTTCCCCACTAGGGCCAGGATGTGATGGGAATCTTCCCCTAGGGTGTCACGTTTGCCCAGAAGGTAGCACTAGCTATTCTCAGGGGTCCTGCAGATAGTGTGCACATTCTGGTACACTACTCAGACCGGCGATTGCGTCGGCATGGGTTTGTAGCGCTGTGGCAGCGTGGACAGGTACCTTATCAGCAGAGATTGAGACCCTAGTATGCATATAGATATATATATGTAGAGATATATATATATTAAAGATGCTGTCTTAAGAGATATGTATATATATACAAAACATGCCCAAAGAGACATGAGTATACTGGGTCCTAGAGTCAAAGCTATGTCGATTTCTGCTTGACGTGTCCTGTAGAATATGCAATGGACAGATGATGCCGACTTAAGAGGCATATGGAAGGCTGAGGATTGTGTGGAGAAGGGTTCTCGGACCTGGTCTCCACAGCTATAGCTGGTAATTCTGATATTTTGCCTTATATTCCTGCACAGCCTAGGAAAGCACGACATTATCAAATGCAGCCTTTCAAATAAAGAAACAAGAAAGTCCGAGGTGCGTCCTTTCTTGCCAGAGGCGGGGGCAGAGGAAAGAAGCTGCACAACACAGCTAGTTCCCAGGAACAGAAGTCCTCCCCGGCCTCTACAAAAATCCACCGCATGTTGCTGGGGCTCCACAGGCGGAGCTGGGCCCGGTGGGGGCACGCCTTCGTAAGTTCAGCCACAAGTGGGTTCACTCCCTATTAGATCCCTGGGCAATAGATATTGTGTCTCAGGGATACAAGCTGGACTTTGAGAAGATGCCCCCTCACCGACGGCCCTGCCGGCTTCCCCCCACAAGAGGGAAACAGTGTTATCTGCAATTCACAAATTGTATCTTCACCAGGTGGCGGTCAAGGTTCCCCTCCTTCAACAAGGAGGGGGTTATTATTCGACCATGTTGTAGTCCCGAAACCAGACGGTTCGGTCGGACCCATATTGAATTTAAAATCCCTGAACATATACCTGAAAAGGTTCAAGTTCAAGATGGAATCGCTAAGAGCGGTCATTGCAAGCCTGAAAGGGGGAGATTTTATGGTGACTCGGGACATAAAGTATGCATACATTCATGTCCCCATTTATCCACCTCATCAGGCGTACCTCAGAATTGCGGTACGGGATTGTCATTACCAATTTCAGACGTTGCCGTTTGGTCTCTCCGCGGCCTTGAGAATATTCACCAAGGTAATGGCGGAAATGATGGTGCTCCTGCGGAAGCAAGATGTCACTATTATCACGTACTTGGACGATCTCCTCGTAAAAGCGAGATCAAGAGAGCAGCTGCTAAACAGCGTATCACTTTCTCTGGAAGTGTAACGGCAACACGGCTGGATTCTATATATTCCAAAGTCGCAGTTGGTTCTTACAGCTCATCTGCCTCTCCTAGGCATGATCCTAGACACAGACCAGAAAAGAGTTTATCTCCCGATAGAGAGAGCTCAGGAGCTCGTGACACTGGTCAGGAATCTATTAAAACCAAAACAGGTGTCAGTGCATCACTGCACTCGAGTCCTGGGAAGGAGGGTGGCATCATACGAGGCCATTCCCTTCGGCAGGTTCCATACGAGAACCTTCCAATGGGACTTACTGGACAAGTGGTCCGGATCACATCTTCAAGATGCATCGGTTAATCACCCTATCCCCCAGAGCCAGGGTGTCTCTCCTGTGGTGGCTGCAGAGTGCTCACCTCTTTGAAGGTCGCACATTCGGCATTCAGGACTGGGTCCTGGTGACCACGGATGCAGGCCTCCGAGGGTGGGGGGCAGTCACACAGGGAAGAAATTTCCAGGGGCTGTGGTCAAGGCAGGAGACTTGCCTTCACATCATTATCCTGGAACTAAGGGCCATATACAACGCCCTAAGTCAAGCGGAGACCCTGCTTCTCGACCAACCGGTTCTGATTCAGTCAGACAATATCACCGCAGTGGCTCATGTAAACTGCCAAGGTGGCACACGGAGCAGGGTGGCGATGAAGCACCAGAATTCTTTGCTGGGCGGAGAATCACGTAAGTGCACTGTCAGCAGTGTTCATTCCGGGAGTGGACAACTGGGAGGCGGACTTCCTCAGCAGGCACGACCTCCACCCGGGAGAGTGGGGACTTCATCAAGAAGTCTTCGCGCAGATTGTAGGTCGGTGGGAGCTGCCATAGGGGGACATGATGGCATCCCGCCTCAACAAAAAGCTGCAGAGGTATTGCGCCAGGTCAAGAGACTCTCAGGCGATAGCTGTAGACGCACTGGTGACACCGTGGATGTTCCAGTCGGTTTATGTGTTTCCTCCTTTTCCTCTCTTACCCAAGGTGCTGAGAATCATAAGGAAAAGAGGAGTGAGAACAATATTCATTGTTCCGGATTGGCCAAGAAGGACTTGGTATCCAAAGCTGCAAGAAATAGGGCAGGATCTGTTGCAGCAGGGACCTTGTATGTTCCAACACTTACCGCAGCTGCGTTTGACGGCATGGCGGTTGGACGCCGGATCCTAGTAGAAAAAAGGGATTCCGGATGAGGTTATTCCTACGCTGATAAAGGCTAGGAAGGACGTGACGGCTAAAACATTATCACCGTATACGGCGAAAATATGTTGCTGGGTGTGAGGCCAGGAATGCCTCTACAGAGGAATTCCAGCTGGGCCATTTCCTTCACTTCCTACAGTCGGGAGTGACTTTGGGCCTAGAATTGGGGTCCATTAAGGTCCAGATTTCGGCCCTATACATTTTCTTTCATACAAAAACTAGCTTCTCTACCTGAAGTTCAGACGTTTGTAAAGGGAGTGCTGCATATTCAGCCCCTTTTTTTGTGCCACCAGTGGCACCTTGGGATCTTAACGTGGTGTTGAGTTTCCTGAAATCTCACTGGTTTGAGCCGCTTAAGACCGTGGAGTTAAAATATCTCACGTGGAAAGTGGTCAAGAATTGGCTGCTTTGTCATGTAAAAGCTAGAGATGAGCGCCTGAAATTTTTCGGGTTTTGTGTTTTGGTTTTGGGTTCGGTTCCGCGGCCGTGTTTTGGGTTCGACCGCGTTTTGGCAAAACCTCACCGAATTTTTTTTGTCGGATTCGGGTGTGTTTTGGATTCGGGTGTTTTTTTCAAAAAACACTAAAAAACAGCTTAAATCATAGAATTTGGGGGTCATTTTGATCCCAAAGTATTATTAACCTCAAAAACCATAATTTACACTCATTTTCAGTCTATTCTGAATACCTCACACCTCACAATATTATTTTTAGTCCTAAAATTTGCACCGAGGTCGCTGTGTGAGTAAGATAAGCGACCCTAGTGGCCGACACAAACACCGGGCCCATCTAGGAGTGGCACTGCAGTGTCACGCAGGATGTCCCTTCCAAAAAACCCTCCCCAAACAGCACATGACGCAAAGAAAAAAAGAGGCGCAATGAGGTAGCTGTGTGAGTAAGATTAGCGACCCTAGTGGCCGACACAAACACCGGGCCCATCTAGGAGTGGCACTGCAGTGTCACGCAGGATGGCCCTTCCAAAAAACCCTCCCCAAACAGCACATGACGCAAAGAAAAAAAGAGGCGCAATGAGGTAGCTGTGTGAGTAAGATTAGCGACCCTAGTGGCCGACACAAACACCGGGCCCATCTAGGAGTGGCACTGCAGTGTCACGCAGGATGGCCCTTCCAAAAAACCCTCCCCAAACAGCACATGACGCAAAGAAAAAAAGAGGCGCAATGAGGTAGCTGTGTGAGTAAGATTAGCGACCCTAGTGGCCGACACAAACACCGGGCCCATCTAGGAGTGGCACTGCAGTGTCACGCAGGATGTCCCTTCCAAAAAACCCTCCCCAAACAGCACATGACGCAAAGAAAAAAAGAGGCGCAATGAGGTAGCTGTGTGAGTAAGATTAGCGACCCTAGTGGCCGACACAAACACCGGGCCCATCTAGGAGTGGCACTGCAGTGTCACGCAGGATGTCCCTTCCAAAAAACCCTCCCCAAACAGCACATGACGCAAAGAAAAAAAGAGGCGCAATGAGGTAGCTGTGTGAGTAAGATTAGCGACCCTAGTGGCCGACACAAACACCGGGCCCATCTAGGAGTGGCACTGCAGTGTCACGCAGGATGTCCCTTCCAAAAAACCCTCCCCAAACAGCACATGACGCAAAGAAAAAAAGAGGCGCAATGAGGTAGCTGACTGTGTGAGTAAGATTAGCGACCCTAGTGGCCGACACAAACACCGGGCCCATCTAGGAGTGGCACTGCAGTGTCACGCAGGATGTCCCTTCCAAAAAAACCCTCCCCAATCAGCACATGATGCAAAGAAAAAGAAAAGAAAAAAGAGGTGCAAGATGGAATTGTCCTTGGGCCCTCCCACCCACCCTTATGTTGTATAAACAAAACAGGACATGCACACTTTAACCAACCCATCATTTCAGTGACAGGGTCTGCCACACGACTGTGACTGATATGACGGGTTGGTTTGGACCCCCCCCCAAAAAAGAAGCAATTAATCTCTCCTTGCACAAACTGGCTCTACAGAGGCAAGATGTCCACCTCATCTTCACCCTCCGATATATCACCGTGTACATCCCCCTCCTTACAGATTATCAATTCGTCCCCACTGGAATCCACCATCTCAGCTCCCTGTGTACTTTGTGGAGGCAATTGCTGCTGGTCAATGTCTCCGCGGAGGAATTGATTATAATTCATTTTAATGAACATCATCTTCTCCACATTTTCTGGATGTAACCTCGTACGCCGATTGCTGACAAGGTGAGCGGCGGCACTAAACACTCTTTCGGAGTACACACTTGTGGGAGGGCAACTTAGGTAGAATAAAGCCAGTTTGTGCAAGGGCCTCCAAATTGCCTCTTTTTCCTGCCAGTATAAGTACGGACTGTGTGACGTGCCTACTTGGATGCGGTCACTCATATAATCCTCCACCATTCTATCAATGTTGAGAGAATCATATGCAGTGACAGTAGACGACATGTCCGTAATCGTTGTCAGGTCCTTCAGTCCGGACCAGATGTCAGCATCAGCAGTCGCTCCAGACTGCCCTGCATCACCGCCAGCGGGTGGGCTCGGAATTCTGAGCCTTTTCCTCGCACCCCCAGTTGCGGGAGAATGTGAAGGAGGAGATGTTGACAGGTCGCGTTCCGCTTGACTTGACAATTTTGTCACCAGCAGGTCTTTCAACCCCAGCAGACCTGTGTCTGCCGGAAAGAGAGATCCAAGGTAGGCTTTAAATCTAGGATCGAGCACGGTGGCCAAAATGTAGTGCTCTGATTTCAACAGATTGACCACCCGTGAATCCTTGTTAAGCGAATTAAGGGCTGCATCCACAAGTCCCACATGCCTAGCGGAATCGCTCCCTTTTAGCTCCTTCTTCAATGCCTCCAGCTTCTTCTGCAAAAGCCTGATGAGGGGAATGACCTGACTCAGGCTGGCAGTGTCTGAACTGACTTCACGTGTGGCAAGTTCAAAGGGCATCAGAACCTTGCACAACGTTGAAATCATTCTCCACTGCACTTGAGACAGGTGCATTCCATCTCCTATATCGTGCTCAATTGTATAGGCTTGAATGGCCTTTTGCTGCTCCTCCAACCTCTGAAGCATATAGAGGGTTGAATTCCACCTCGTTACCACTTCTTGCTTCAGATGATGGCAGGGCAGGTTCAGTAGTTTTTGGTGGTGCTCCAGTCTTCTGTACGTGGTGCCTGTACGCCGAAAGTGTCCCGCAATTTTTCTGGCCACCGACAGCATCTCTTGCACGCCCCTGTCGTTTTTTTAAAAATTCTGCACCACCAAATTCAAGGTATGTGCAAAACATGGGACGTGCTGGAATTTGCCCATATTTAATGCACACACAATATTGCTGGCGTTGTCCGATGCCACAAATCCACAGGAGAGTCCAATTGGGGTAAGCCATTCCGCGATGATCTTCCTCAGTTGCCGTAAGAGGTTTTCAGCTGTGTGCGTATTCTGGAAAGCGGTGATACAAAGCGTAGCCTGCCTAGGAAAGAGTTGGCGTTTGCGAGATGCTGCTACTGGTGCCGCCGCTGCTGTTCTTGCGGCGGGAGTCCATACATCTACCCAGTGGGCTGTCACAGTCATATAGTCCTGACCCTGCCCTGCTCCACTTGTCCACATGTCCGTGGTTAAGTGGACATTGGGTACAACTGCATTTTTTAGGACACTGGTGAGTCTTTTTCTGACGTCCGTGTACATTCTCGGTATCGCCTGCCTAGAGAAGTGGAACCTAGATGGTATTTGGTAACGGGGGCACACTGCCTCAATAAATTGTCTAGTTCCCTGTGAACTAACGGCGGATACCGGACGCACGTCTAACACCAACATAGTTGTCAAGGACTCAGTTATCCGCTTTGCAGTAGGATGACTGCTGTGATATTTCATCTTCCTCGCAAAGGACTGTTGAACAGTCAATTGCTTACTGGAAGTAGTACAAGTGGGCTTACGACTTCCCCTCTGGGATGACCATCAACTCCCAGCGGCAACAACAGCAGCGCCAGCAGCAGTAGGCGTTACACGCAAGGATGCATCGGAGGAATCCCAGGCAGGAGAGGACTCGTCAGAATTGCCAGTGACATGGCCTGCAGGACTATTGGCATTCCTGGGGAAGGAGGAAATTGACACTGAGGGAGTTGGTGGGGTGGTTTGCGTGAGCTTGGTTACAAGAGGAAGGGATTTACTGGTCAGTGGACTGCTTCCGCTGTCACCCAAAGTTTTTGAACTTGTCACTGACTTATTATGAATGCGCTGCAGGTGACGTATAAGGGAGGATGTTCCGAGGTGGTTAACGTCCTTACCCCTACTTATTACAGCTTGACAAAGGGAACACACGGCTTGACACCTGTTGTCCGCATTTCTGGTGAAATACCTCCACACCGAAGAGCTGATTTTTTTGGTATTTTCACCTGGCATGTCAACGGCCATATTCCTCCCACGGACAACAGGTGTCTCCCCGGGTGCCTGACTTAAACAAACCACCTCACCATCAGAATCCTCCTGGTCAATTTCCTCCCCAGCGCCAGCAACACCCATATCCTCCTCATCCTGGTGTACTTCAACACTGACATCTTCAATCTGACTATCAGGAACTGGACTGCGGGTGCTCCTTCCAGCACTTGCAGGGGGCGTGCAAATGGTGGAAGGCGCATGCTCTTCACGTCCAGTGTTGGGAAGGTCAGGCATCGCAACCGACACAATTGGACTCTCCTTGTGGATTTGGGATTTCAAAGAACGCACAGTTCTTTGCGGTGCTTTTGCCAGCTTGAGTCTTTTCAGTTTTCTAGCGAGAGGCTGAGTGCTTCCATCCTCATGTGAAGCTGAACCACTAGCCATGAACATAGGCCAGGGCCTCAGCCGTTCCTTGCCACTCCGTGTGGTAAATGGCATATTGGCAAGTTTACGCTTCTCCTCCGACAATTTTATTTTAGGTTTTGGAGTCCTTTTTTTTACTGATATTTGGTGTTTTAGTTTTGACATGCTCTGTACTATGCCATTGGGCATCGGCCTTGGCAGACGACGTTGCTGGCATTTCATCGTCTCGGCCATGACTAGTGGCAGCAGCTTCAGCACGAGGTGGAAGTGGATCTTGATCTTTCCCTAATTTTGGAACCTCAACATTTTTGTTCTCCATATTTTAATAGGCACAACTAAAAGGCACCTCAGGTAAACAATGGAGATGGATGGATTGGATACTAGTATACAATTATGGACGGGCTGCCGAGTGCCGACACAGAGGTAGCCACAGCCGTGAACTACCGCACTGTACTGTGTCTGCTGCTAATATATAGACTGGTTGATAAAGAGATAGTATACTCGTAACTAGTATGTATGTATAAAGAAAGAAAAAAAAACCACGGTTAGGTGGTATATACAATTATGGACGGGCTGGCGAGTGCCGACACAGAGGTAGCCACAGCCGTGAACTACCGCACTGTACTGTGTCTGCTGCTAATATATAGACTGGTTGATAAAGAGATAGTATACTCGTAACTAGTATGTATGTATAAAGAAAGAAAAAAAAACCACGGTTAGGTGGTATATACAATTATGGACGGGCTGCCGAGTGCCGACACAGAGGTAGCCACAGCCGTGAACTACCGCACTGTACTGTGTCTGCTGCTAATATATAGACTGGTTGATAAAGAGATAGTATACTCGTAACTAGTATGTATGTATAAAGAAAGAAAAAAAAACCACGGTTAGGTGGTATATACAATTATGGACGGGCTGCCGAGTGCCGACACAGAGGTAGCCACAGCCGTGAACTACCGCACTGTACTGTGTCTGCTGCTAATATATAGACTGGTTGATAAAGAGATAGTATACTCGTAACTAGTATGTATGTATAAAGAAAGAAAAAAAAACCACGGTTAGGTGGTATATACAATTATGGACGGGCTGCCGAGTGCCGACACAGAGGTAGCCACAGCCGTGAACTACCGCACTGTACTGTGTCTGCTGCTAATATATAGACTGGTTGATAAAGAGATAGTATACTCGTAACTAGTATGTATGTATAAAGAAAGAAAAAAAAACCACGGTTAGGTGGTATATACAATTATGGACGGGCTGCCGAGTGCCGACACAGAGGTAGCCACAGCCGTGAACTACCGCACTGTACTGTGTCTGCTGCTAATATAGACTGGTTGATAAAGAGATAGTATACTACTAATATTATATACTGGTGGTCAGGTCACTGGTCACTAGTCACACTGGCAGTGGCACTCCTGCAGCAAAAGTGTGCACTGTTTAATTTTAATATAATATTATGTACTCCTGGCTCCTGCTATAACCTATAACTGGCACTGCAGTAGTGCTCCCCAGTCTCCCCCACAATTATAAGCTGTGTGAGCTGAGCAGTCAGACAGATATATAATATATATATAGATGATGCAGCACACTGGCCTGAGCCTGAGCAGTGCACACAGATATGGTATGTGACTGACTGAGTCACTGTGTGTATCGCTTTTTTCAGGCAGAGAACGGATATATTAAATAAACTGCACTGTGTGTCTGGTGGTCACTCACTATATAATATATTATGTACTCCTGGCTCCTGCTATAACCTATAACTGGCACTGCAGTAGTGCTCCCCAGTCTCCCCCACAATTATAAGCTGTGTGAGCTGAGCAGTCAGACAGATATATATAATATTATATATAGATAATAGATGATGCAGCACACTGGCCTGAGCCTGAGCAGTGCACACAGATATGGTATGTGACTGAGTCACTGTGTGCTGTGTATCGCTTTTTTCAGGCAGAGAACGGATTATAAATAAAAGTGGTGGTCACTGGTCACTATCAGCAAAACTCTGCACTGTACACTACTGAGTACTCCTAATGCTCCCCAAAATTAGTAAATCAAGTGTCTCTCTAATCTATTCTAATTCTAAACGGAGAGGACGCCAGCCACGTCCTCTCCCTATCAATCTCAATGCACGTGTGAAAATGGCGGCGACGCGGGCTCCTTATATAGAATCCGAGTCTCGCGATAGAATCCGAGCCTCGCGAGAATCCGACAGCGTCATGATGACGTTCGGGCGCGCTCGGGTTAACCGAGCAAGGCGGGAAGATCCGAGTCGCTCGGACCCGTGAAAAAAAACATGAAGTTCTGGCGGGTTCGGATTCAGAGAAACCGAACCCGCTCATCTCTAGTAAAAGCCCCTATCTGGTTTTCCATATGGACAGGGCAGAATTACGGACTCGTCCGCAATTTCTGCCAAAGGTGGTGTCATCTTTTCATTTGAACCAACCTATTGTGGTGCCTGCGGCTACTCGTGACTTGGAGGATTCCAAGTTATTAGATGTAGTCAGGGCTTTGAAGATTATGTAGCCAGAACGGTTGGAGTCAGGAAATCTGACTCGCTGTTTATCCTGTATGCATCCAACAAGCTGGGTGCTCCTGCTTCAAAGCAAACTATTGCTCGCTGGATCTGTAACACGATTCAGCAGGCTCATTCTGCGGCTGGCTTGCCACCTCCAAAATCAGTAGAAGCCCATTCCACAAGGAAGGTGGGCTCTTCTTGGGCGGCTGCCCGAGGGGTCTTGGCATTACAGCTTTGCCGAGCAGCTACTTGATCGGGTTCAAACACTTTTGCAAAGTTATGCAAGTTTGATACCCTGGCTGAGGAGGACCTTGTGTTTGCTCATTCGGTGCTGCAGAGTCATCCGCACTCTCCCGCCCGTTTGGGAGCTTTGGTATAATCCCCATGGTCCTTACGGAGTCCCCAGCATCCACTAGGACGTTAGAGAAAATAAGATTTTACTCACCGGTAAATCTATTTCTCGTAGTCCGTAGTGGATGCTGGGCGCCCGTCCCAAGTGCGGACTTCTTCTGCAATACTTGTATATAGTTATTGCTTAAATAAGGGTTATGTTATGGTTGCATCAGGTTTGTCTGATGCTCTGTTGTTGTTCATACTGTTGACTGGGTATGTTATCACAAGTTATACGGTGTGATTGGTGTGGCTGGTATGAGTCTTACCCTGGATTCCAAAATCCTTTCCTTGTAATGTCAGCTCTTCCGGGCACAGTTTCCTTAACTGAGGTCTGGAGGAGGGTCATAGAGGGAGGAGCCAGTGCACACCAGTAGTACTAAATCTTTCTTAGAGTGCCCAGTCTCCTGCGGAGCCCATCTATTCCCCATGGTCCTTACGGAGTCCCCAGCATACACTACGGACTACGAGAAATAGATTTACCGATGAGTAAAATCTTATTTTCACCTACCTTATTTTTATGAATGTCCCTGCAACTTAACTGTGGCCCCTTCCCTTCTCCTTCTGTAGTAAATACTGAGCTAAAATAATTATTTAGGTGATCTGCTATTGCCTTGTCTCCCTCCACCAAATTCTCACTCTCTGGGGGGTCATTCAGACCCGATCGCACGTTGCATTTTTTCGCAGCCGTGAGATCGGGTCTGAACAGCGCATGCGTGTGGCCCACAATGTGCATGCACGTCGGCTGCTGTCGCCGGCCGTCGCTGGGCAGCGATGATTCTAACAGGCAGAAGGCATTTGTGGGCGGCAACTCACCGTTTTCTGGGAGTGTCCGGAAAAACGCAGGCGTGCCCATCCGTTCCGTAGGAGGATTCCTGATGTCACCACCTGTCCGGATTGTCGCAGCGGGTGAGTAAGTCCTTGGCTGTGCAGAAACTGCGCAAACTTTTGTTTGTGCCGCTCACTGCACAGCCGATCGCACCCCTGCAAAGCGATTACCCCCTCCCCCTGTAGGCGGTGATTACCTGGTTGCAGCAGTGCAAAAAATAGCCTGCGTGCAACCAGGTCTGAATTAGGCCCTCTGTCTTAAGGTTTATTATTCCTCCATTTGATTTTCTCCTTTCATTTATATACTTAAAAAAAGTTTTGCCCCCTTTATCTACTGACTGGGCCATGTTCTCCTCAGCTTCTGCCTTTGCACATCTGATCACTTTCTTAGCATCCTTCCGTCTGTCAAGATACACCTCTTTGTCATTATTATTTTGAGTCTGTTTGTATTTCCTAAAAGCCATCTTTTTTGCTTTCACACTAGTTACTACTTCTTCTGTGAACCACACTGGCTGTGAACCACACTGGCTTCCTTTTCCTGGTGCTTTTCCTAACCCTTTTGATACAGTGGTCTGTTGCCCTTAGTATTGCACTTTTCAGTTTTTCCCACCTCTCCTGCACCCCTTCCAAGTTCCTCCAGTCCACCAATGAATCACTTAAACATCTCCTCATTTTTGCAAAGTCAGCATTTCTAAAATCCAACACATTGGTTTTTGTGTGACAGGAGTTGGATCCTGTCTTTATACTAAACCATACTGCTTGATGATCACTGGATCCCAGGTGCTCACCCACATACATGTCTGATATCCTGTCACCATTTCTAAGAATTAAATCTAATACTGAGTCTTTGCGAGTGGGCTTCCTCACCAATTGCTTGAGAGATGCTACCTGTAAGGAATTTAGAAATTTGCCACTTGTAGCTGAACTTGCAAAAGACCCCTTCTAATTGACATCAGGTAAATTAAAGTCTCCCATGATTATGACTTCTCCCTTTAAAGCCATTTTAGTGATGTCCAACAATAGGTTCCTGTCCAAATCCTGCCCCTGGCCTGGCGGTCTGTAGATCACCCCAATGCAAATAATGTCCTTCTCCCCGGTTTCTGTGGTGACCCAAAGGGCTTCAGTTTTGTCATCAATATTTTGTATTAAAGTAACATTTAGGTTTTTGTCACATACATTGCTACCCCTCATCCTATTCTTCCCATTCTATCCTTCCTAAATAAATTGTATCCAGGTATAGCTATGTCCCAGTCATGATTCTTATTGCACCATGACTCTGTAATTGCCACAATATCCAGGTTATCCCTTGTTATTATCGCAATTAGCTCTGGAATTTTGTGTCCTAAGCTCCTAGCATTTGCACACATAGCTTTAAGAGTTTTGTTTGTGCATCTATTATTAGTAGCCATGTCCAGACAGTACAAAATAAATGACAAGTTTAAAGTTGAAATTACCTGTTTGGTGATGTTGCTCAGTGTTTGGTATTTGTTTTTGTTTTTTACTAATCAGGAATCATACTCTGTCCTTTACACCATGACTACACTTCACAAAATGTAAATATATAGTACACCTGACCACAATGGCCAAATGATCAAAGGAGGTAAACACCAGACAGCATGCAATAATAAACTATGTTTCACTGAGCAACTTCCCCACACATGCAATGCCAATTACAAGCAAATCATTACATCAGAAAACATACATGAGTTTGCATAAGAGAGAACTGTAGTGAGCAGATTGGGAAAGTCTTGTCATAGTTAAAAAAAAGACAGATAATATGCATAAGATGAATTACATACTTTTGAGGCATTAAGGCAGTCCATATGTGGTAGTGTTGATGTTTCTCTTCTGTTTACTTTCGGTCTCGCCACCTCAAACTTAATATTTCCAAAACAGAATTAATTATATTTCCACCAGCCAATAGTAGTTACCAACCTGATATCTCTGTCACTGTTGATAACTTGACAATCAATCCTACCCCACAAGCTCGCTGCCTAGGTGTCATACTTGACTCAGAACTATCCTTTGCTCCCCACATTCAATCTGTCTCTAAATCATGTTACATGCATCTGAAAAACATATCCAGAATGTGACCATACCTTACACAAGACACTGCAAAAACTCTAATCCATGCTCTCATTATCTACCGCATTGATTATTGTAATAGTCTCCTGACTGGTCTTCCCAAACATAGGCTCTCACCACTACAATCCATTCTGAATGCAGCTGCAAGGCTAATCTTCCTCGCTAGATGTTCATCGTCTGCAGATCCACTCTGTCAGTCCCTCCATTGGTTACCTGTATTCTACCGTAGTCAATATAAAATATTTTTCCTCACACACAAGGCTATTAACCAAACTACATCAATGTACATCTCTTTGCTTATCTCAAAATATCTCCCAACCCGACCTCTTCGCTCTTCACAAAATCTACGTTTCTCATACTCCCACTCACGATTGCAGGATTTCCTTCGGGCTCCACCCACTCTGTGGAATGCTCTCCCACGCGCAATAACACTTTCCTCTAACCTTCAAGCGTTCCCTGAAAACTCACCTCTTCAGGCAAGCTTATCAAATTCCAGAACTGTCCACATAACCTTCAATACCTCCCTATCTAATTGCATCCCTTCTGTACAGTCCACACATTCTCCTACCATACAGTATTTTCTTTTTCTTCAACTTGACATCCTTCTGACCTCTGGTCAACATTGCTGTGTGACTACAGATGGGTCCACGGTTATCTTGGCTAGTTTGCTGCGCCTAAGCACAACATGGTTTATTAACATAAACCCTTCATCTATTGTTCTCAACTGCAATACAATACAGAGAACAATACAGCAGGGAGAATAAGTCATTACAGCAGGTGATTAAGTCTGACTGAAAGGTTTGTGAACCCTAATAAAATGGCGCCCTGGAAGCTGCCCGCAGTGTGATTCACCACAATTGAACCTCACCAATGATTCAAAAGATTTAAACAAATGTAAAACAAACAGGTGTGTGGGACTCAAACAATTACAGGCGCTGCAATACTTAGAAATACGTTCCTTGGATGTGTTCCACTCCACTGTGTAGATAGCACTCTGTTTTTCTTCAATACAGCTTTCCTTTCTCATGTGGATGTCACCATGCAAGGAAAAAATTATACAAATGTGTAATAAAGTTTTTTAACTCAACACAAGTCTCTCTTATTGTTAAACACTTCTAAACAGTGCCGCTGATGGTTATTTGACTGAAGAGGCGTACCCAACTCACTTTTCCAAAAAAAGGGGTTAGACCCATAAAGGTATCTTTAATCCACCACTATGTCAGGCAAAATAACTCTCAACCAAAAAGGATGGGCATACCTCACTTACAAAAAGGAAGGCTGCAACAAACATATCTCGGTTTCTTTCGTGGATGAATCTCTGTCCCCTCCAATGAGATGTTTATCCCTCTCATATCGGTGTTACCATGGGAAAAAAAATAAGAATTTACTCACCGGTAATTCTATTTCTCGTAGTCCGTAGTGGATGCTGGGAACTCCGTAAGGACCATGGGGAATAGACGGGCTCCGCAGGAGACTGGGCACTCTAAAGAAAGAATTAGGACTACTGGTGTGCACTGGCTCCTCCCTCTATGCCCCTCCTCCAGACCTCAGTTAGGGAAACTGTGCCCGGAAGAGCTGACACAATAAGGAAAGGATTTGGAATCCCGGGTAAGACTCATACCAGCCACACCAATCACACCGTATAACTCGTGATAACCATACCCAGTTAACAGTAGAGATGAGCGCCGGAAATTTTTCGGGTTTTGTGTTTTGGTTTTGGGTTCGGTTCCGCGGCCGTGTTTTGGGTTCGACCGCGTTTTGGCAAAACCTCACCGAATTTTTTTGTCGGATTCGGGTGTGTTTTGGATTCGGGTGTTTTTTTCAAAAAACCCTAAAAAACAGCTTAAATCATAGAATTTGGGGGTCATTTTGATCCCAAAGTATTATTAACCTCAAAAACCATAATTTCCACTCATTTTCAGTCTATTCTGAATACCTCACACCTCACAATATTATTTTTAGTCCTAAAATTTGCACCGAGGTCGCTGTGTGAGTAAGATAAGCGACCCTAGTGGCCGACACAAACACCGGGCCCATCTAGGAGTGGCACTGCAGTGTCACGCAGGATGTCCCTTCCAAAAAACCCTCCCCAAACAGCACATGACGCAAAGAAAAAAAGAGGCGCAATGAGGTAGCTGTGTGAGTAAGATAAGCGACCCTAGTGGCCGACACAAACACCGGGCCCATCTAGGAGTGGCACTGCAGTGTCACGCAGGATGGCCCTTCCAAAAAACCCTCCCCAAACAGCACATGACGCAAAGAAAAAAAGAGGCGCAATGAGGTAGCTGACTGTGTGAGTAAGATAAGCGACCCTAGTGGCCGACACAAACTCCGGGCCCATCTAGGAGTGGCACTGCAGTGTCACGCAGGATGGCCCTTCCAAAAAACCCTCCCCAAACAGCACATGACGCAAAGAAAATTAAAAGAAAAAAGAGGTGCAAGATGGAATTGTCCTTGGGCTCTCCCACCCACCCTTATGTTGTATAAACAGGACATGCACACTTTAACCAACCCATCATTTCAGTGACAGGGTCTGCCACACGACTGTGACTGATATGACGGGTTGGTTTGGACCCCCCCCCCAAAAAAGAAGCAATTAATCTCTCCTTGCACAAACTGGCTCTACAGAGGCAAGATGTCCACCTCATCATCATCCTCCGATATATCACCGTGTACATCCCCCTCCTCACAGATTATCAATTCGTCCCCACTGGAATCCACCATCTTAGCTCCCTGTGTACTTTGTGGAGGCAATTGCTGCTGGTCAATGTCTCCGCGGAGGAATTGATTATAATTCATTTTAATGAACATCATCTTCTCCACATTTTCTGGATGTAACCTCGTACGCCGATTGCTGACAAGGTGAGCGGCGGCACTAAACACTCTTTCGGAGTACACACTTGTGGGAGGGCAACTTAGGTAGAATAAAGCCAGTTTGTGCAAGGGCCTCCAAATTGCCTCTTTTTCCTGCCAGTATAAGTACGGACTGTGTGACGTGCCTACTTGGATGCGGTCACTCATATAATCCTCCACCATTCTTTCAATGTTGAGAGAATCATATGCAGTGACAGTAGACGACATGTCCGTAATCGTTGTCAGGTCCTTCAGTCCGGACCAGATGTCAGCATCAGCAGTCGCTCCAGACTGCCCTGCATCACCGCCAGCGGGTGGGCTCGGAATTCTGAGCCTTTTCCTCGCACCCCCAGTTGCGGGAGAATGTGAAGGAGGAGATGTTGACAGGTCGCGTTCCGCTTGACTTGACAATTTTGTCACCAGCAGGTCTTTGCACCCCAGCAGACATGTGTCTGCCGGAAAGAGAGATCCAAGGTAGGTTTTAAATCTAGGATCGAGCACGGTGGCCAAAATGTAGTGCTCTGATTTCAACAGATTGACCACCCGTGAATCCTTGTTAAGCGAATTAAGGGCTGCATCCACAAGTCCCACATGCCTAGCGGAATCGCTCCCTTTTAGCTCCTTCTTCAATGCCTCCAGCTTCTTCTGCAAAAGCCTGATGAGGGGAATGACCTGACTCAGGCTGGCAGTGTCTGAACTGACTTCACGTGTGGCAAGTTCAAAGGGCATCAGAACCTTGCACAACGTTGAAATCATTCTCCACTGCACTTGAGACAGGTGCATTCCACCTCCTATATCGTGCTCAATTGTATAGGCTTGAATGGCCTTTTGCTGCTCCTCCAACCTCTGAAGCATATAGAGGGTTGAATTCCACCTCGTTACCACTTCTTGCTTCAGATGATGGCAGGGCAGGTTCAGTAGTTTTTGGTGGTGCTCCAGTCTTCTGTACGTGGTGCCTGTACGCCGAAAGTGTCCCGCAATTCTTCTGGCCACCGACAGCATCTCTTGCACGCCCCTGTCGTTTTTTAAAAAATTCTGCACCACCAAATTCAAGGTATGTGCAAAACATGGGACGTGCTGGAATTTGCCCATATTTAATGCACACACAATATTGCTGGCGTTGTCCGATGCCACAAATCCACAGGAGAGTCCAATTGGGGTAAGCCATTCTGCGATGATCTTCCTCAGTTGCCGTAAGAGGTTTTTAGCTGTGTGCGTATTCTGGAAAGCGGTGATACAAAGCGTAGCCTGCCTAGGAAAGAGTTGGCGTTTGCGAGATGCTGCTACTGGTGCCGCCGCTGCTGTTCTTGCGGCGGGAGTCCATACATCTACCCAGTGGGCTGTCACAGTCATATAGTCCTGACCCTGCCCTGCTCCACTTGTCCACATGTCCGTGGTTAAGTGGACATTGGGTACAACTGCATTTTTTAGGACACTGGTGAGTCTTTTTCTGACGTCCGTGTACATTCTCGGTATCGCCTGCCTACAGAAGTGGAACCTAGATGGTATTTGGTAACGGGGGCACACTGCCTCAATAAATTGTCTAGTTCCCTGTGAACTAACGGCGGATACCGGACGCACGTCTAACACCAACATAGTTGTCAAGGCCTCAGTTATCCGCTTTGCAGCAGGATGACTGCTGTGATATTTCATCTTCCTCGCAAAGGACTGTTGGACAGTCAATTGCTTACTGGAAGTAGTACAAGTGGGCTTACGACTTCCCCTCTGGGATGACCATCGACTCCCAGCAGCAACAACAGCAGCGCCAGCAGCAGTAGGCATTACACGCAAGGATGCATCGGAGGAATCCCAGGCAGGAGAGGACTCGTCAGAATTGCCAGTGACATGGCCTGCAGGACTATTGGCATTCCTGGGGAAGGAGGAAATTGACACTGAGGGAGTTGGTGGGGTGGTTTGCGTGAGCTTGGTTACAAGAGGAAGGGATTTACTGGTCAGTGGACTGCTTCCGCTGTCGCCCAAAGTTTTTGAACTTGTCACTGACTTATTATGAATGCGCTGCAGGTGACGTATAAGGGAGGATGTTCCGAGGTGGTTAACGTCCTTACCCCTACTTATTACAGCTTGACAAAGGGAACACACGGCTTGACAAATGTTGTCCGCATTTCTGGTGAAATACTTCCACACCGAAGAGCTGATTTTTTTGGTATTTTCACCAGGCATGTCAACGGCCATATTCCTCCCACGGACAACAGGTGTCTCCCCGGGTGCCTGACTTAAACAAACCACCTCACCATCAGAATCCTCCTGGTCAATTTCCTCCCCAGCGCCAGCAACACCCATATCCTCCTCATCCTGGTGTACTTCAACACTGACATCTTCAATCTGACTATCAGGAACTGGACTGCGGGTGCTCCTTCCAGCACTTGCAGGGGGCGTGCAAATGGTGGAAGGCGCATGCTCTTCACGTCCAGTGTTGGGAAGGTCAGGCATCGCAACCGACACAATTGGACTCTCCTTGTGGATTTGGGATTTCGAAGAACGCACAGTTCTTTGCGGTGCTTTTGCCAGCTTGAGTCTTTTCAGTTTTCTAGCGAGAGGCTGAGTGCTTCCATCCTCATGTGAAGCTGAACCACTAGCCATGAACATAGGCCAGGGCCTCAGCCGTTCCTTGCCACTCCGTGTGGTAAATGGCATATTGGCAAGTTTACGCTTCTCCTCCGACAATTTTATTTTAGGTTTTGGAGTCCTTTTTTTACTGATATTTGGTGTTTTGGATTTGACATGCTCTGTACTATGACATTGGGCATCGGCCTTGGCAGACGACGTTGCTGGCATTTCATCGTCTCGGCCATGACTAGTGGCAGCAGCTTCAGCACGAGGTGGAAGTGGATCTTGATCTTTCCCTAATTTTGGAACCTCAACATTTTTGTTCTCCATATTTTAATAGGCACAACTAAAAGGCACCTCAGGTAAACAATGGAGATGGATGGATACTAGTATACAATTATGGATGGACTGCCGAGTGCCGACACAGAGGTAGCTACAGCCGTGGACTATTGTACTGTACTGTGTCTGCTGCTAATATAGACTGGATGATAATGAGATGTAGTATGTATGTATAAAGAAGAAAGAAAAAAAAACCACGGGTAGGTGGTATACAATTATGGATGGACTGCCGAGTGCCGACACAGAGGTAGCTACAGCCGTGGACTACCGTACTGTACTGTGTCTGCTGCTAATATAGACTGGATGATAATGAGATGTAGTATGTATAAAGAAGAAAGAAAAAAAAACCACGGGTAGGTGGTATACAATTATGGATGGACTGCCGAGTGCCGACACAGAGGTAGCTACAGCCGTGGACTACCGTACTGTACTGTGTCTGCTGCTAATATAGACTGGATGATAATGAGATGTAGTATGTATAAAGAAGAAAGAAAAAAAAACCACGGGTAGGTGGTATACAATTATGGATGGACTGCCGAGTGCCGACACAGAGGTAGCTACAGCCGTGGACTACCGTACTGTACTGTGTCTGCTGCTAATATAGACTGGATGATAATGAGATGTAGTATGTATAAAGAAGAAAGAAAAAAAAACCACGGGTAGGTGGTATACAATTATGGATGGACTGCCGAGTGCCGACACAGAGGTAGCTACAGCCGTGGACTACCGTACTGGCGTCTGCTGCTAATATAGACTGGATGATAATGAGATGTAGTATGTATAAAGAAGAAAGAAAAAAAAAACCACGGGTAGGTGGTATACAATTATGGACGGACTGCCGAGTGCCGACACAGAGGTAGCTACAGCCGTGGACTACCGTACTGTACTGTGTCTGCTGCTAATATAGACTGGATGATAATGAGATGTAGTATGTATAAAGAAGAAAGAAAAAAAAACCACGGGTAGGTGGTATACAATTATGGATGGACTGCCGAGTGCCGACACAGAGGTAGCTACAGCCGTGGACTACCGTACTGTACTGTGTCTGCTGCTAATATAGACTGGATGATAATGAGATGTAGTATGTATAAAGAAGAAAGAAAAAAAAACCACGGGTAGGTGGTATACAATTATGGATGGACTGCCGAGTGCCGACACAGAGGTAGCTACAGCCGTGGACTACCGTACTGTGTCTGCTGCTAATATAGACTGGATGATAATGAGATGTAGTATGTATAAAGAAGAAAGAAAAAAAAACCACGGGTAGGTGGTATACAATTATGGACGGACTGCCGAGTGCCGACACAGAGGTAGCTACAGCCGTGGACTACCGTACTGTACTGTGTCTGCTGCTAATATAGACTGGATGATAATGAGATGTAGTATGTATAAAGAAGAAAGAAAAAAAAACCACGGGTAGGTGGTATACAATTATGGATGGACTGCCGAGTGCCGACACAGAGGTAGCTACAGCCGTGGACTACCGTACTGTGTCTGCTGCTAATATAGACTGGTTGATAATGAGATGTAGTATGTATAAAGAAGAAAAAAAAAACCACGGGTAGGTGGTATACAATTATGGACGGACTGCCGAGTGCCGACACAGAGGTAGCTACAGCCGTGGACTACCGTACTGTACTGTGTCTGCTGCTAATATAGACTGGATGATAATGAGATGTAGTATGTATAAAGAAGAAAGAAAAAAAAAACCACGGGTAGGTGGTATACAATTATGGATGGACTGCCGAGTGCCGACACAGAGGTAGCTACAGCCGTGAACTACCGTACTGTGTCTGCTGCGACTGGATGATAAATAATGATATAAAAAATATATATATATCACTACTGCAGCCGGACAGGTATATATTATATAATGACGGACCTGCTGGACACTGTCTGTCAGCAGAATGAGTTTTTTATTTTATAGAATAAAAAAACACCACACAAGTCACACGACGTGTGTTTAACTTTTACAGGCAGACATTCACAATACAATATAGTATACTATATACTGGTGGTCAGGTCACTGGTCAGTCACACTGGCAGTGGCACTCCTGCAGAAAAAAAGTGTGCACTGTTTAATTTTAATATGTACTCCTGGCTCCTGCTATAACCTAACTGCTCCCCAGTCTCCCCCACAATTAAGCTGTGTGAGCACAGTCAGATATTATACATAGATGATGCAGCAGCACACTGGGCTGAGCACAGATATGGTATGTGACTGAGTCACTGTGTATCGTTTTTTCAGGCAGAGAACGGATTATATTAAATAATATAAAACTGCACTGGTGGTCACTGGTCAGTCACTAGTATAACTAACTAATACTATCAGCAAAATTCTGCACTCTCTGTCTGAGTACTCCTCCTAAGCTCCAGTAAATGAAGTGTCACTGTCTCACTCTGTCACTAGTATAACTAACTAATACTATCAGCAAAATTCTGCACTCTCTGTCTGAGTACTCCTCCTAAGCTCCAGTAAATGAAGTGTCACTGTCTCACTCTCCTATCTATTTCTTCTCTAAACGGAGAGGACGCCAGCCACGTCCTCTCCCTATGAATCTCAATGCACGTGTAAAATGGCGGCGACGCGCGGCTCCTTATATAGAATCCGAGTCTCGCGATAGAATCCGAGCCTCGCGAGAATCCGACAGCGTCATGATGACGTTCGGGCGCGCTCGGGTTAACCGAGCAAGGCGGGAAGATCCGAGTCGCTCGGATCCGTGTAAAAAAAGCTGAAGTTCGGGCGGGTTCGGATTCCGAGGAACCGAACCCACTCATCTCTAGTTAACAGTATGAATAACAACTGAGCCTCACTGAACAGATGGCTCATAACAATAACCCTTTAGTTAGGCAATAACTATATACAAGTATTGCAGACAATCCGCACTTGGGATGGGCGCCCAGCATCCACTACGGACTACGAGAAATAGAATTACCGGTGAGTAAAATCTTATTTTCTCTGACATCCTAGTGGATGCTGGGAACTCCGTAAGGACCATGGGGATTATACCAAAGCTCCCAAATGGGCAGGAGAGTGCGGATGACTCTGCAGCACCGAATGAGCAAACTCAAGGTCCTCCTCAGCCAGGGTATCAAATTTGTAGAATTTTGCAAACGTGTTTGATCCCGACCAGGTAGCAGCTCGGCAAAGTTGTAAAGCCGAGACCCCTCGGGCAGCCGCCCAAGAAGAGCCCACGTTCCTCGTGGAATGGGCTTTGACTGATTTAGGATGCGGCAGTCCAGCCGCAGAATGTGCTTAGAAGCAGGAGCACCCAGCTTGTTGGGTGCATGCAGGATAAACAGCGAGTCAGTCTTTCTGACTCTAGCCGTCCTGGAAACATAGATTTTCAGGGCCCGGACTACATCCAGCAACTTGGAGGCCTCCAAGTCCCCAGTAGCCGCAGGCAGAGCCGGATTAAGGCCCCGGGAGGCCTGGGGTACTAAATTGCAGGGGGCCCCCATGGACTAAAAAACTAATAAAAAAATAATAATATATATATATATATATATATTATTTTTTATTATTATTATTATTATTATTTTATTATTAGTTTTTTAGTCCACTGAAGGAGGAGGGATTAATATATATATATATATATATATATATATATATAATTTATCTAAGAATCCCTCCTCCTTCAGTTCAGCGTGCGGCGCGCCAATGACTGAGCCGCAGGCTTGCTGAGCCGGACAGCAATTGGACAGCTGAGCCGTCGCTCAGCTGCCCTGACTACAGCTGTTAGAGCACTCTTCTTAGAGCTGTAGTCAGCGCAGCTGAGCGACGGCTCAGTTGTCCAATTGCTGTCCGGCTCAGCAAGCCTGCGGCTCCGTCATTAGTGCGCCGCACGCAGGGCCGTTTCTAGACAATTTGGCTCCCAGTGCGAGATTTCAAAATGCGCCCCCCCCTTGCTATAAAAAAAATGTGCGAGCCCCCCCCATATAGCCAGAAAAAGAAAAAGCATGCGCGCGCGCTCCCGACAAGGGTGTGTGGCCTGATTAAAATGGGCGTGGCCTCGTCTGATATCATCACACCCACCACAGGGAAAAAAAATAAAAATAAAAAAAGTCCCCTTTTTACACATTACACCAGGCAAGTGTCCCCATATTACATAGTACGCAGGCAGATATCCCCATTTTACACAGTACGCCGGCAGGTGTCCCCATTTTACATAGTACGCAGGCAGGTGTCCCCATTTTACACAGTACGCAGGCAGGTGTCCCCATTTTACACAGTACACAGGCAGGTGTCCCCATTTTACACAGTACGCAGGCAGGTGTCCCCATTTTACACAGTACGCAGGCAGATATCCCCATTTTACACAGTACGCAGGCAGGTGTCCCCATTTTACACAGTACGCAGGCAGGTGTCCCCATTTTAAACAGTACGCAGGCAGGTGTCCCCATTTTACACAGTGCGGCAGGTATCCCCATTTTACACAGTGCGGAAGGTGTCCCCATTTTACACAGTGCGGCAGGTGTCCCCATTTTACACAGTACGCAGGCAGGTGTCCCCATTTTACACAGTGCGGCAGGTGCCCCCATTTTACACAGTGCGGCAGGTATCCCCATTTTACACAGTGCGGAAGGTATCCCCATTATACACAGTGCGGCAGGTGTCCCCATTTTACACAGTGCGGCAGGTGTCCCCATTTTACACAGTGCGGCAGGTGTCCCCATTTTACACCGTACGCAGGCAGGTGTCCCCATTTTACACAGTGCAGCAGGTATCCCCATTTTACACAGTGCGGCAGGTATCCCCATTTTACACAGTGCGGAAGGTATCCCCATTTTACACAGTGCGGCAGGTGCCCCCATTTTACACAGTGCGGAAGGTATCCCCATTTTACACAGTGCGGCAGGTGCCCCCATTTTACACAGTGCGGAAGGTATCCTCATTTTACATAGTGCGGCAGGTGCCCCCATTTTACACAGTGCGGAAGGTATCCTCATTTTACATAGTGCGGCAGGCAGGTGTCAAGTGGGGGGGAGGAAGGGAGGAAGAGAGAGAGAGAAAGAGAGAAAAAATAATAATACTTACATCTTCCCGCTCTTCGGGTCCCGCCGACTCACGTCCCTCGCGCCGGCCGCCTCCTCCTTCGATGCTTATCTCCTCTCCTCCCTCTCTCTCCCCCGAGCGCTCCTGCTCGGGGGGCGGGGCTTTGCGGAATGACGCGTTTGCGTTGTGACGTCACGACGCAAACGCGTCATTCCGCGAAGCCCCGCCCCCCGAGCAGGAGCGCTCGGGGGGAGAGAGAGGGAGGAGATAAGTAGTCACAAAGTGAGCCGCTCGCCGCTAAACGGCACTGGCCGCACGCTGTACTGAAGGAGGAGGAGGGACAGGGCAGCGGGGAGCCGGGGCTCGTGAGCGCTGCACCGCAGATCGGATTGAAGAAAGATCCGATCTGTGGTGTGGCAGGGGGCCCTTTTGGAAAGGGGGGCCCGGGGTACGTATCCCCGGGACCCCCCCCTTAATCCGGCTCTGGCCGCAGGCACTCCAATAGGTTGGTTCAAATGAAACGCTGATACCACCTTAGGGAGGAATTGGGGACGCGTCCTCAATTCTGCTCTGTCCATATGGAAGATCAGATAGGGGCTTTTACAGGACAAAGCCGCCAATTCTGACACCCGCCTAGCCGAAGCCAAGGCCAAAAGCATGACCACTTTCCACGTGAGATATTTTAATTCCACGGTCTGAAGTGGCTCAAATCAATGCGATTTTAGGAAATCCAACACAACGTTGAGATCCCAAGGTGCCACCGGGGGCACAAAAGGGGGCTGAATGTGCAGCACTCCCTTAACAAATGGTAGTGAAGCCAGTAGTGAAGCCAGTTCTTTTTGAAAGAAAATAGACAGGGCCGAAATCTGGACTTTAATGGAACCCAATTTTAGGCCCATAGTCAGTCCTGACTGTAGGAAGTGCAGAAAACGACCCAGCTGAAATTCTTCTTTGGGGGCCTTCATAGCCTCACACCAAGCAACATATTTTCGCCATATGCTGTGATAATGCTTTGCTGTTACATCTTTCCTAGCCTTTATCAGCGTAGGAATGACTTCAACCGGAATGCCCTTTTCCATCAGGATCCGGCGTTCAACCGCCATGCCGTCAAACGCAGCCGCGGTAAGTCTTGGAACAGACAGGGCCCCTGCTGTAGCAGGTCCTGTCTGAGAGGCAGAGGCCAAGGGTCCTCTGAGATCATTTCTTGCAGTTCCGGGTACCAAGTCCGTCTTGGCCAATCCGGAACGATGAGTATAGTTCTTACTCCTCTCTTTCTTATTATCCTCAGCACCTTTGGTATGAGAGGAAGAGGAGGGAACACATAGACCGACTGGTACACCCACGGTGTCACTAGAGCATCCACAGCTATTGCTTGAGGTTCCCTTGACCTAGCGCAATATCTTTTTAGCTTTTTGTTTAGGCGGGACGCCATCATGTCCACCTGAGGCATTTCCCAACGGTTGACAATCAGTTGGAAGACTTCTGGATGAAGTCCCCACTCTTCCGGGTGGAGGTCGTGCCTGCTGAGGAAGTCTGCTTCCCAGTTGTCGACTCCCGGAATAAACACTGCTGACAGTGCTATCACGTGATTTTCCGCCCATCGGAGAATCCTTGTGGCTTCTGCCATCGCCATCCTGCTTCTTGTGCCGCCCTGTCTGTTTACATGGGCGACCGCCGTGATGTTGTCTGACTGAATCAGCACCGGCTGATTTTGAAGCAGGGGTCTTGCCTGACTTAGGGCATTGTAAATGGCCCTCAGTTCCAGAATATTTATGTGTAGGGAAGCCTCCTGACTCGACCATTGTCCTTGGAAGTTTCTTCCCTGAGTGACTGCCCCCCAACCTCGGAGGCTTGCATCCGTTGTCACCAGGACCCAGTCCTGTATGCCGAATCTGCGGCCCTCTAGAAGATGAGCACTCTGCAGCCACCACAGTAGAGACACCCTGGCCCTCGGGGACAGGGTGATCAGCCGATGCATCTGAAGATGCGATCCGGACCACTTGTCTAACAGATCCCACTGAAAGATCCTTGCACAGAATCTGCCGAATGGAATTGCCTCGTAAGAAGCTACCATCTTTCCCAGGACTCGCGTGCAGTGATGCACCGACACCTGTTTTGGTTTCAGGAGGTCTCTGACCAGAGATGACAACTCCTTGGCCTTCTCCTCCGGGAGAAACACCTTCTTCTGTTCTGTGTCCAGAATCATACCCAGGAACAGCAGACGCGTCGTAGGAACCAGCTGCGACTTTGGAATATTCAGAATCCAGCCGTGCTGTTGTAGCACTTCCTGAGATAGTGCTACTCCGACCAACAACTGCTCCCTGGACCTCGCCTTTATAAGGAGATCGTCCAAGTATGGGATAATTATAACTCCCTTCTTTCGAAGGAGTATCATCATTAAGGCCATTACTTTGGTAAATACCCTCGGTGCCGTGGACAGACCAAACGGCAACGTCTGGAATTGGTAATGGCAGTCTTGTACCACAAAACGGAGGTACACCTGGTGAGGTGGGTAAATGGGGACATGCAGGTAGGCATCCTTGATGTCCAGTGATACCATGTAATCCCCTTCTTCCAGGCTTGCAATAACCGCCCTGAGCGATTCCATTTTGAACTTGAACCTTCTTATATAAGTGTTCAAGGATTTCAAATTTAGAATGGGTCTCACCGAACCGTCTGGTTTCGGTACCACAAACAGTGTGGAATAGTAACCCCTTCCCTGTTGAAGGAGGGGAACTTTTATTATCACCTGCTGGAGGTACAGCTTGTGAATTGTACTACCTCCCTGTCCTGGGGAGTAGCTGGCAAGGCCGATTTGAGGTAATGGCGAGGGGGAAATGTCTCGAATTCCAGCTTGTATCCCTGAGATACCACTTGTAGAACCCAGGGATCCACCTGTGAGCGAACCCACCGGTCGCTGAAGTTCCAGAGACGGGCCCCCACCGCACCTGGCTCCACCAGTGGAGCCCCAGCGTCATGCGGAGGATTTAGTGGAAACAGGGGAGGATTTTTGTTCTTGGGAACTGGCTGTATGGTGCAGCTTTTTCCCTCTACCCCTGCCTCTGGGCAGAAAGGACGCGCCTTTAACCCGCCTGCCTTTCTGGGGCCGAAAGGACTGTACCTGATAATACGGTGCTTTCTTAGGCTGTGAGGGAACCTGAGGTAAAAATGTCGACTTCCCAGCTGTTGCTGTGGAAACGAGGTCCGAGAGACCATCCCCAAACAATTCCTCACCCTTGTAAGGCAAAACCTCCATGTGCCTTTTAGAATCCGCATCACCTGTCCACTGCCGAGTCCGTAATACTCTCCTGGCAGAGATGGACATTGCATTTATTCTAGATGCCAGCCGGCAAATATCCCTCTGTGCATCTCTCATAGATAAGACTACGTCTTTAATATGCTCTATGGTTAGCAATATAGTGTCCCTGTCAAGGGAATCAATGTTATCAGACAGGGAATCAGACCACGCTGCTGCAGCACTGCACATCCATGCTGAAGCAATAGCAGGTCTCAGTATAGTACCTGAGTGTGTATATACAGACTTCAGGATAGCCTCCTGCTTTCTATCCGCAGGCTCCTTTAAGGCGGCCGTATCCTGAGACGGCAGTGCCACCTTTTTTGACAAGCGTGTGAGCGCTTTATCCACCCTCGGGGACGTCTCCCAGCGTAACCTGTCCTCTGGCGGGAAAGGGTACGCCATCAGTAACTTTTTAGAAATCACCAGTTTTTTATCGGGGGAAGCCCACGCTTCTTCACACACTTCATTTAACTCATCAGATGGGGGAAAAACCACTGGTTGCTTTTTCTCCCCAAACACAATACCCTTTTTAGTGGTACCTGGGTTAATGTCAGAAATGTGCAACACATTTTTTATTGCCGTAATCATGCAACGGATGCCCCTTGTGGATTGTGTATGTGTCTCATCCTCGTCGATACTGGAGTCAGACTCCGTGTCGACATCTGTGTCTGCCATCTGAGGTAGTGGGCGTTTTTGAGCCCCTGATGGCCTTTGAGACGCCTGGGCAGGCACTGGCTGAGAAGCCGGCTGTCCCACGGCCGTTATGTCATCCAGCCTTTTATGTAAGGAGTTGACACTGTCGGTTAATACCTTCCACATATCCATCCACTCTGGTGTCGACCCCGCAGGGGGTGACATCACAATTATCGGCACCTGCTCCGCCTCCACATAAGCCTCCTCATCAAACATGTCGACACAGCCGTACCGACACACCACACACACACAGGGAATGCTCTGACTGAGGACAGGACCCCACAAAGTCCTTTGGGGAGACAGAGAGAGAGTATGCCAGCACATACCACAGCGCTATATAACAAAGGGATATTACACTACACAAAGTGATTTTTCCCTATAGCAGCTATAATACACAGTATTGCGCCTAAATTTAGTGCCCCCCCTCTCTTTTTTACCCTATTGAGCCTGGAAACTGCAGGGGAGAGCCTGGGGAGCGTCCTTCCAGCGGAGCTGTGAAGAGAAAATGGCGCCAGTGTGCTGAGGAAGATAGCCCCGCCCCTTTTTCGGCTGGCTTCTCCCACTCTTTATATTAATATTATGGCAGGGGATTTTTACACATATATAGTTTATTAGACTATATTATGTGTATTTTTGCCATTTTGTAAGGTAATCTAATTGCAGCCCAGGGCGCCCCCCCCCCCAGCGCCCTGCACCCATCAGTGACCGGAGTGTGAGGTGTGCATGGGGAGCAATGGTGCACAGCTGCAGTGCTGTGCGCTACCTTAATGAAGACCGGAGTCTTCAGCCGCCGATTTTGTCCTCGGATCTTCCGTCTTCTGGCTCTGCAAGGGGGACGGCGGCGCGGCTCCGGGACCGGACGACCGAGGCTGGGCCTGTGTTCGATCCCTCTGGAGCTAATGGTGTCCAGTAGCCTAGAAGCCCAAGCTAGCTGCAAGCAGGTAGGTTCGCTTCTCTCCCCTAAGTCCCTCGTAGCAGTGAGTCTGTTGCCAGCAGATCTCACTGAAAATAAAAAACCTAAATATACTTTCTTTACTAGAAGCTCAGGAGAGCCCCTAGTGTGCATCCAGCTCGGCCGGGCACAAAATTCTAACTGAGGTCTGGAGGAGGGGCATAGAGGGAGGAGCCAGTGCACACCAGTAGTCCTAATTCTTTCTTAGAGTGCCCAGTCTCCTGCGGAGCCCGTCTATTCCCCATGGTCCTTACGGAGTTCCCAGCATCCACTAGGATGTCAGAGAAATGTATATATATATATGTTGCAGTCAAAAACGTTATTACACATATATATATATATATATATATATATACATTTTTTTCCCATGGTAACACCGATATGAGAGGGATACACATACTGACCCCCAGTAGTGGTACTGCTTATACACATATGAGAGTGTGCCGCGAGTTGTAAAAGGTTGAAAATCTCTGCTATAGAGTGTAAGCGTGCGAGCAGAGCCCTCCTACCTCTATGACTGTCTGTTATTTTATTACCCAATTTTGTTTTATCACTGTTGTTGCAATTGTAAAGCGCAACAGAATATGCTGCGCTATATAAGGAACTGTTAATAATGAAATAAATAAAGTCAGCCTGTCTTTGGTGTCGCAGTTGTATCATTAATGTGGTTAGTACATGTGACAGTGGCATATGTATAGACAATCTCAGTCACATTTATAACTGTATCTGATATCACCGGTTACTGTGTGCCAATACACAGCTTCCTATGCCAGGCAGACACAGTATCACACAGCCCCGGGCACACAATACAGTATACGGGACAGGACACTGATAAGCGTCTTTATTCCGCACAGCTGTTTCTGGCATGAGACAGGAAATACTGTTTACTTCTGTAACGAGGTTTCATATAATCCCCCACTGACCCAGAGAATAAGACTGTTATTTATATGGAAACAATATATATATGTATATCACCTGTATACAGACTTCCATCTCATGGCCCAGCACAAACATAACGGAAACTGAGAATAATGAACGAGTTGCACAACAAATAACATCATGTGGCTACACAGTATAGCCCAGGGGTGGCCAACCATTCAGAGACAAAGGGGTAAATTTACTAAGGTCCCGATTTTGACCGAGATGCCGTTTTTTTCATCAAAGTGTCATCTCGGTAATTTACTAAGCAATAATCACGGCAGTGATGAGGGCATTCGTAATTTTTTGGAAGTCCAACAAAAAAATTACGAATGAATATACCATCGGTCAAAACGCGGCTGTTTAACTATGAATCTCGGTAATTTACTAAGAAGTGCAAAGCAAAAAAAAAACAAACACTGCCGTGAAAAATTACAACTCGTAAAAAAGTGCTTAAAAAAAACAGACCTGCTTTTTTTTACCGTGATTGTATAGGCATGCAGGGATCCATGAGATCCGTGCATGTATATCAGTGGGAAGGGGTAGGAAAGTGATTATTTTCTCCCAAAAAATTGCGTGGGGTCCCCCCTCCTAAGCATAACCAGCCTCGGGCTCTTTGAGCCGATCCTGGTTGCAGAAATATGGGGAAAAAATTGACAGGGGTTCCCCCATATTTAAGCAACCAGCATCGGGCTCTGCGCCTGGTCCTGGTCCAAAAATACGGGGGACAAAAAGAGTAGGGGTCCCCCGTATTTTTAAAACCAGCACCGGGCTCCACTAGCTGGACAGATAATGCCACAGCCGGGGGTCACTTTTATATAGTGCCCTGCGGCCGTGGCATCAAATATCCAACTAGTCACCCCTGGCCGGGGTACCCTGGGGGAGTGGGGACCCCTTCAATCAAGGGGTCCCCCCCCAGCCACCCAAGGGCCAGGGGTGAAGCCCGAGGCTGTCCCCCCCATCCAATTGGCTGCGGATGGGGGGCTGATAGCCTTTTTTGAAAATGAAAAGATATTGTTTTTAGTAGCAGTACTACAAGTCCCAGCAAGCCTCCCCCGCATGCTGGTACTTGGAGAACCACAAGTACCAGCATGCGGCAGAAAAACGGGCCCGCTGGTACCTGTAGTAGTACTACTACTAAAAAAATACCCCAAAAAAGACAAGACACACACACCGTGAAAGTAAAGATTTATTACATACATGCACATAAACATACATACATACTTACCTTATGTTCACACGCAGGTCGGTCCTCTTCTCCAGTAGAATCCAAGGGGTACCTGTTGAATAAATTCTACTCACCAGATCCAGGGTCCCAGGGTCCTCGGGGCAACCATTTGTAATCCAGGTACTTGAATAAAATAACAAAACGGATACCCGAGCCACGAACTGAAAGGGGCCCCATGTTTTCACATGGGACTCCTTTCCCCGAATGCCAGAAACCCACTCTGACTTCTGTCTAAGTGGGTTTCTTCAGCCAATCAGGGAGCGCCATGTTGTAGCACTCTCCTGATCGGCTGTGTGCTCCTGTACTGTCTGACAGGCGGCACACGGCAGTGTTACAATGTAGCGCCTATGCGCTCCATTGTAACCAATGGTGGGAACTTTCTGCCCTGCGGTTGACCTAAAGTGACGTCACCGCTGAGCAGAAAGTTCCCACCATTGGTTACAATGGAGCGCATAGGCGCTACATTGTAACACTGCCGTGTGCCGCCTGTCACTCAGTACAGGAGCACACTGCCGATCAGGAGAGTGCTACAACGTGGCGCTCCCTGATTGGCTGAAGAAACCCACTTAGACAGAAGTCAGAGTGGGTTTCTGGCATTCGGGGAAAGGAGTCCCATGTGAAAACATGGGGCCCCTTTCAGTTCGTGGCTCGGGTATCCGTTTTGTTATTTTATTCAAGTACCTGGATTACAAATGGTTGCCCCGAGGACCCTGGGACCCTGGATCTGGTGAGTAGAATTTATTCAACAGGTACCCCTTGGATTCTACTGGAGAAGAAGACCGACCTGCGTGTGAACATAAGGTAAGTATGTATGTATGTTTGTGTGCATGTATGTAATAAATCTTTACTTTCACGGTGTGTGTGTCTTGTCTTTTTTGGGGTATTTTTTTAGTAGTAGTACTACTACAGGTACCAGCGGGCCCGTTTTTCCGCCGCATGCTGGTACTTGTGGTTCTCCAAGTACCAGCATGCGGGGGAGGCTTGCTGGGCCTTGTAGTACTGCTACTAAAAACAATATCTTTTCATTTTCACAAAAGGCTATCAGCCCCCCATCCGCAGCCAATTGGATGGGGGGGACAGCCTCGGGCTTCACCCCTGGCCCTTGGGTGGCTGGGGGGGGACCCCTTGATTGAAGGGGTCCCCACTCCCCCAGGGTACCCCGGCCAGGGGTGACTAGTTGGATTTTTTATGCCACGGCCGCAGGGCACTATATAAAAGTGACCCCCGGCTGTGGCATTATCTGTCCAGCTAGTGGAGCCCGGTGCTGGTTTTAAAAATACGGGGGACCCCTACTCTTTTTGTCCCCCGTATTTTTGGAACCAGGACCAGGCGCAGAGCCCGATGCTGGTTGCTTAAATATGGGGGAACCCATGTCATTTTTCCCCCCATATTTCTGCAACCAGGATCCGCTCAAAGAGCCCGAGGCTGGTTATGCTTAGGAGGGGGGACCCCACGCAATTTTTTTTTAAGTTTTACAGTGTTTATTTAAAAAAAAAAAAAAAAATGAACCCCAGCACGGATCACACAGATCCGGCCGAGATTCATTGTGATAAAGTCGGCAGTGTTTTGCTAATCACTGCCGTACAAAACGGGAAAAAAACACGAATGACATCGACATCGGAACAAATGAAAAATCCGAATACGACAGCTTAGTAAATTAGGCGTAATAAATTCAAAAAGTTGCAGTTTTACACTTTCGATGTCATTCGTGATTGAACTTTGACCTGAAACGGGAAAATACGAATCTTAGTAAATTTACCCCAAAGAGACAAAAAATGTTGTTAGACACGTCAAAGAGCCGACATCGATCCGAATGCACGCATGTAAAAATGGGATGTGGCCCTGTGCCTGCTAGACCCTGCCCCTGGTATAAAATACATTGAAAAATCCAGAACCACATAAAATACAATTTTTAAAGCCAGAACCAACATAAAATACAAAATAAAATCCAATGTGTCACTCCAGCCAGCAACCTGCTGTGTCACTCCAGCCAGCTCCTCCATGTGCCACTCCTGATACCACCCTCCTGTGTCACTCCAGCCAGCTCTCCCATGTGTCACTACTTCCAGCACCCTCCTGTGTCACTCCTGCCAGCTCCTCCATGTGTCACTCCAGCCAGCAACCTGCTGAGTCACTCCAGCCAGCTCCTCCATGTGTCACTCCTGATACCACCCTCTTATGTCACTCCAGCCAGCTCTCTGTGTGTCACTCCTGCCAACACCCTCCTGTGTCACTCCAGCCAGCTCTCCCATGTGTCACTCCTGCCAACACCCTCCTGTGTCACTCCAGCCAGCTCCTCCATGTGCCACTCCTGATACCACCCTCCTGTGTCACTCCAGCCAGCTCTCTGTGTGTCACTCCTGATACCACCCTCCTGTGTCACTCCAGCCAGCTCCTCCATGTGTCACTCCTGATACCACCCTCTTATGTCACTCCAGTCAGCTCCTCAATGTGCCACTCCTGATACCGCCCTCCTGTGTCACTCCAGCCAGCTCTCTGTGTGTCACTCCTGATACCACCCTCCTGTGTCACTCCAGCCAGCTCCTCCATGTGTCACTCCTGATACCACCCTCCTATGTCACTCCAGCCAGCTCTCTGTGTGTCACTCCTGATACCACCCTCCTGTGTCACTCCAGCCAGCTCCTCCATGTGCCACTCCTGATACCACCCTCCTATGTCACTCCAGCCAGCTCCTCCATGTGCCACTCCTGATACCACCCTCCTGTGTCACTCCAGCCAGCTCCTCCATGTGCCACTCCTGATACCACCCTCCTATGTCACTCCAGACAGCTCCTCCATGTGCCACTCCTGATACCACCCTCCTGTGTCACTCCAGCCAGCTCCTCCATGTGCCACTCCTGATACCACCCTCCTGTGTCACTCCAGCCAGCTCCTCCATGTGCCACTCCTGATACCACCCTCCTGTGTCACTCCAGCCAGCTCCTCCATGTGCCACTCCTGATACCACCCTCCTGTGTCACTCCTGCCAACACCCTCCTGTGTCACTCCAGCCAACTCTTCCATGTGTCACTCCAGCCAGCTCTCCCATGTGTCACTCCAGTTAGCTCCCTCCTGTGTCACTCCAGCCATCTCTCCCATGTGTCACTCCAGCCAGCTCTCCCATGTGTCACTCCAGCCAGCTCTCCCATGTGTCACTCCAGCCAGCTCTCCCATGTGTCTTTACTTCCAGCACCCTCCCGCGTCACTCCTGCTGGGACCCTCCTGTGTCTCTCCAGCCAGCTCTCCCATGTGTCACTCTAGCCAGCTCTCCCATGTGTCACTACTTCCAGCACCCTCCCGCGTCACTCCTGCTGGGACCCTCCTGTGTCTCTCCAGCCAGCTCTTCCATGTGTCACTCCAGCCAGCTCTCCCATGTGTCACTCCAGTCAGCTCCCTCCTGTGTCACTCCAGCCATCTCTCCCATGTGTCACTCCAGCCAGCTCTCCCATGTGTCACTCCAGCCAGCTCTCCCATGTGTCACTCCAGCCAGCTCTCCCATGTGTCACTACTTCCAGCACCCTCCCGCGTCACTCCTGCTGGGACCCTCCTGTGTCACTCCAGCCAGCTCTCCCATGTGTCACTTCAGTCAGCTCTCCCATGTGTCACTCCAGTCAGCTCTCCCATGTGTCACTCCAGTCAGCTCCCTCCTGTGTCACTCCAGCCAGCTCTCCCATGTGTCACTTCAGTCAGCTCCCTCCTGTGTCACTCCAGCCAGCTCTCCCATGTGTCACTCCAGCCAGCTCTCCCATGTGTCACTTCAGTCAGCTCTCCCATGTGTCACTCCAGCCAGCTCTCCCATGTGTCACTTCAGTCAGCTCTCCCATGTGTCACTTCAGTCAGCTCTCCCATGTGTCACTCCAGCCAGCTCTCCCATGTGTCACTCCAGCCAGCTCTCCCATGTGTCACTCCTGCCAGCATCCTCTTGTGTTATTCTAGTTAGTTCCCCCTTGTGTCACTCCAGCCCCCCCTCATGTGTCACTACAGACCCTCGCAACTCATGCCATTGCAGCAGCCCCTAATGTATCCACTGTTTGCTGGTGGCCTCTAGTATCTGGCTTCCTCAGTTCTCAGTCCCCGTAGTGCTGCTATGTGTCTGGCTGGAGTGCAGCAGTTTCCGGGTCTGTTGTGGTCACATGATTTTGAGTGTCGGGAGCCACATTTGAATAAAGAAAGAGCCGCATGAGGCTCAAGAGCCACTGGTTGGCCACCACTGGTATAGCCCATAGGAGTTACTGGGCATTCCTAAACTGGGGCTGACATTCAGATATATGGTATAACAAGTGATCTGCCCCCTTGTCTAAGCTTGTAGCCCCATAATGGCGAGTTGGATGTATGCGTGGATGTTCAGCATAAAATATGCATTTCGGTACTGTCTGCACACGTAAAAAAGACTTATGCGTGTGTCATATTAGATGGTAAATACATTTTCACATTTATAAATGTATACGACATTTCATTGCATTATTATATTGTTTACAAATTGGGTAAACAGAGTGTGCAGTACTTATCCCATATGTGGCTCTGCCTACGAGACTTAGCACCAGGCCCCGTGCTACCCACTCAGCAGAGGGATGCATAGCAGGGAAGCGCCAAGCTGGAGCGGTGCTCTACCTGCTCTGCATCCCTGCTGCTGCACCTGTCAGCAGGGCCGGTTCTACACCTTGCGGCGCCCAGTGCGAAAGTTTTAACTGGCGTGGCTTCATAGGGGAGGGTCGTGGCCAGTTATGCCCCCAGTAGCTGTGCCCCCTGTATGTGCCCCCTGTAGTAGTGTCCCCAGTAGCTGTTCCCCCTGTAGCAGTGCCCCCAGTATGTGACCCCCTGTAGTAGTGCCCCCAGTAGCTGTTCCCCTTGTAGCAGTGCCCCCAGTATGTGCCCCCTGTAGTAGTGCCCCCAGTAGCTGTTCCCCCTGTAGCAGTGCCCCCAGTATGTGCCCTCTGCAGTTGTGCCCCCAGTAGTAGTGCTCCTTGTAGCTGTGCCCCCTTGTAGCTGTGCCCCCTGTATGTGCCCCCTGTAGTAGCGCCGCTTTCAAAGCCTAAAAGATAAAAAAACAATACTTACCAGCCTCGCTCCTGCTTCCAGACCGCCACTGCCGCTGTCTCCGGGCGCCGGCTCCTCTCTATGGGAGAGACGTCATGACGTCTCTCCCATAGCAGCGCTGCACTGATACTAGGGGTCAATTTTGACCTCTAGCGTCAGGGACGCCAGCTGCAGCGGGCGCACATGGTGCTCGCTGCAGCCGGGGAGCGGGGAGGGAGGGAGGCTTAGTAGCTGCTCTTGCCACGGCGGTGCCCTCAGGGTAGCGGCGCCCCGGGCAAAAAGCATGCTTGCCCTTGGCAAGAGCCACTACTGCTATCAGTGTCCACCCTACTGCTGTGCCTGCCACACTCTATGACAGCCAGCACCGCCAGCAGCTTGCAGTGTCCTCTCCCCCTACTGTCAGAGTGGCAGCACTCGGGCCTGAAAAGGGGGTGGAGCTGCACAGTATGGAGGAGGCAGAGCTACACAGGACAAGGCTGCTACCACAGGTAGATAAGCTGCTATAGCTCCTGCCAGCCTGTGATAGGTAAGTTGAGGGAAAGTGAGTGAGAGAAAGTGTGTGTGTGTGTGTGTGTGTGTGTGTGTGTGTGTGTGTGTGTGTGTGTGTATCTGTGTGTGGTCATAATGTGTAAGCAGCGTTACTTATGGAGGCATGTATAAGCGGCACCGCTACTGGGGGCAGTATGTGTATAAGCAGTACCACTACTGGGGGCAGTATGTGTATAAGCGGCACCGCTACTGGGGGCAGTATCTGTATAAGCAGTACCACTACTGGGGGCAGTATGTGTATAAGCAGCACCGCTACTGGGGGCATTATGTGTATAAGCGGTACCGATACTGGGGGCAGTATGTGTATAAGCGAGACCACTACGGGGGGGCATTATGTGTATAAGCGGCACCGCTACTGGGGGCAGCATGTGTATAAGCGGCACCACTACTGGGGGGCATTATGTGAATATGCAGTGCTACTACTGGGGGCATTATGTGTATAAGCGGTACCGATACTGGGGGCAGTATGTGTATAAGCGAGACCACTACGGGGGGGCATTATGTGTATAAGCGGCACCGCTACTGGGGGCAGCATGTGTATAAGCGGCACCACTACTGGGGGGCATTATGTGAATATGCAGTGCTACTACTGGGGGTATTATGTGTATAAGCGGCACCGCTACTGGGGTCATTATGTGTATAAGTGATGCTACTACTGGGGGGCATTATGTGTATAAGCAGTGCTACTACTGGGGGGGCATTATGTGTTTAAGCAGTGCTACTACTGGGGGGGCATTATGTGTATAAGCAACGCTACTACTGGGGGTATTATGTGTATAATCAGTACTACTACTGGAGGCATTATGTGTATAAGCGGCACCGCTACTGGGGTCATTATGTGTATAAGTGGTGCTACTACTGGGGGGCATTATGTGTATAAGCAGTGCTACTACTGCGGAGGCATTATGTGTATAAGCGGTGCTACTACTAGGGGGCAATCAGGCCGGCGCTACCATTAGGCAGCTTTAGGCAGCTGCCTATGGGCGCCGGCACTTGGAGGGCGGTGTGGAGTACTACAAAAAAAATGTAAGGCACCCGCTCTCTGCTCTCCATGTCTGAGGCTGTTCCCTCCTCCCCTGCTGCATCGCTCGCTCCCACCCTCCTCCCACCCGCCCTGATGATCGGGGGCGGCACCTTCACACAGGGAGAAAAAGAAAGTGTACTTCTTCAACAAACAGCGAGCAGATTGGTCCCCCCTCGCAGCGTGATCTGACCGGCAGCGGCTGTTTGAAGAGCAGAAGGTGGGACAGGAGGAGAGGGTCAGAGGGCCAGGCACATATGTGCAGCAGGCAGGCGGCTGGGATTAGGGGCCAGGCTGAGTGAGCTGCTGCTGGTCGGGGCTGCACAGGAGAGTGCTCAGTCAGCCGGCTGTACTGAGAGGCTGGGCTGACTGGTGAGGGTGGGCGGCAGGTGGAGCTGACTTAGCTGAGAGGGGAGCCAGATTTTTATTTTTGAGACGGAGACAGCAGTGTCTCCGTCTCAGTAAAAGCCGCGATCGCGACCGCGGAGCTCGCCCCAGCAGCAGACACAGACAGCATAGCTGTCTACATAATGTTCAGGGGGAGCTGCTGACCGCTCGTCATCTGTGGCAGAGATTGCAATAGCCATTCACACCACGTGGACAGCCAGCATGGAGCACCAGAGCAAAGCCCCTAAAGCACTGTGTTGGTTCCTGTGGTGGTTGGGAAGAAACAGGACAAGTGAGTAGCTGTCTTTACCAGTAGAACATTCCCAACGCTTGTTGTCTGCCTCATGCTTCTAATAATGTTCTATTTCACGGTTTACCTTCTGGACGGGATGTATTAACATACATCGTCGCCCCTCACAGCGATGCTAATCACATATGTACTAACATATGCGATTAGCATCGCAATGCGGTGATGGAGGCCCTCCGTGATACCTGTGAGGTGGTGTGCGGGGGGGAGGGGGGGGGGTCTCCGTCACTTCCCCGGGCTCTCCCTCTCCTCCCTGGCTGAGAATCAGCAGCAGGCTGTCCCCGACGCTTCCTCCTCCTCCCCGCAGCCAGAAGGACCAATGGCTGGGGAGGAGGAGTTTGACTTCCGGTGCCAGGATGCCTTAACAGAGGTGTGCCGGGGGCAGGGGGCCGGTGTCAGCGGCGAGGGGCGGCGGGTTGGGGTGGCTGGCGTTAAGAAGCCCATAGGCTTCTATAGGGTAGGGGTTTAGTACATATGAAAATGCGGTAAAACCCTCAGAAAACGGGGGTTTTACCGCATTTTTCCCTTTAGTTCATCCCGGCCAATAACCTAAGTTTCTTTTATTGACCTTTATATGTTAGAATAGTGTGTGTTTGTATGTGCATTTATGTGTGTGTAAATATTGTATATTATATATCGTGAATGTTACAAAGTGCATTCACATAAGAGCTTGGCTTTTTTCAAAACTGAAAAGTATTTGGTTTATTGCCTGTCATATATGTCAAACAGTTTTAGTATAGTTGCTTGCCCTCCCACATCTGCACTCTAAAGTGAATTGGGTGTCTCCCGCTGCCACAGAAAGTTTAAACCCCCGGATTCCCCTCTGCCCCATCAGGAATCTGGACTGGGCATATTGGGGGTCATTTCGAGTTGATCGCTCGCTAGCAGTTTTTAGCAGCCGTGCAAACGCTATGCTGCCGCCCACTGGGAGTGTATTTTAGCTTAGCAGAAGTGTGAACGAAAGGATCGCAGAGCGGCTACAACTTTTTTGTGCAGTTTCAGAGTAGCTCAAAACCTACTCAGCGCTTGCGATCACTTCAGACTGTTCAGTTCCTGTTCTGGCGTCACAAACACGCCCAGCCATGCTTGCATTTTTCCTGGCACGCCTGCGTTTTTTCGACCACTCCCTGAAAACGGTCAGTAGACACCCAGAGACGCCCACTTCCTGTCAATCACTCTGTGGACACCAGTGCGACTGAAATGCTTCGCTAGACCCTGTGTGAAACTACATCGTTCGTTGTGCCCATACGACGCGCGTGCGCATTTTGCCGCATACGCATGCGCAGAACTGCCGTTTTTTAGCCTGATCGCTGCGCTGCAAACAAATGCAGCTAGCGATCAACTCGGAATGACCACCATTGTTTCAAGATTATCTGTAGCTAGGAGAAGCTGAAACATGTTGGAAGGAAGCTCGGACTGATCCATAGCATCAGCCGTAAGCCCTTACCCCGAGCCTAAACACCAGCTGTAAGCCCCTACTCCTGACACCAGCCGCAAGCTCATACCCTCCCCCACCTTCCTCCACCACACACTGCCTGACCAGAAAGCAGCTGAGATAGGAGCCATCAATTACTACCGGCACTGTTGCAGCTCCAGCCCCTTAGGCAGAGAAAGTTCCTGGCGGGTGCAATTTAACTGAGCACTGCACCAACACCAGACTTGCCTACTCTCCCGGAATGGCCGGGAGGCTCCCGAAAATCGGGTGACCCTCCCGGCCCCCCGGAAGAGCAGGCAAGTCTCACGATTACAGGGGCCCCCCCCAGCCCGGCCGCCCACTTAGCGAGTAAAGTGGGCGGTCCGGGCAGGCGATGACGCGATTCTTGTTGAATCGCGTCATCATAGCCACGCCCCCTGCTGCATAATGCCATAATAGCGGCATTACACAGCGGGGGGTGGGGCTTACACGTCACGATCCCCGTAGTCGCGCCCCCGACCCGCCACGCCCCCGGTCCGCCTCCGGCCCGCCCCCCTCTGCACGCACATCGCATCCCGCCCCCCTGCCGAACCGACCTGGCTGCTCTCTCCCGGAGAGAGCAGCCAAAAAGTCGGTAAGTATGACCAACACAGCCAATTAGCAAAGCAGATCGAAGCTGGGTATAGCCCACTACTCCAGTGCTTCCCCCATTCAATAGCCCATCACCATCAGACTGGTCACTGGGATCAGGGAGTGATAGTCCGCAGCCAGCAGCTGAACCCCCATCCTGTGATATTAATCAATGGTTTTAGGTTTTTGTTGTTTTGTTTTTTTTTTGTTTTTTTTTTTTGGGGGGGGGGGGGTGCTGAAGATTTGCCTAGGGTTCTGAGACACCTTGCACCGGCCCTGGGGGCAATATGTGTATAAGCAGCACTGCTACATGCAGTGTAATGTGAATAAGATTGTGCTACTGTGTGGCGTAATTTTAAATAGGGGTATAATTGTGTGGCCACATCCCTTCCTTATGAGACCACGCCCAATTTTTTGCCGCACGTCAAAGGTTTGCACTGTCCCTTTGTAAAGTAAGGCAGGGCACAAATTTATAGTTCACAGGGGGGCGCTGAACACCCTAACACAGGCCCTGCTTAGCATCAAATAACTATGCATGGTCAGTGGTGAAACTACTGTCGGTGCAGGTGTGCAGCATCTACAGAGCTCAGAGAAGCACCTTCTCACACCATTCAGTGGCGGCAGTTCTGCCACTGTCTGCACTCTCTGAAACAGCAATCCAATTTTTGCTTGTGGGGCCTAAAAATCTAGTGCTCGGCTCACAGTTAAAACCTTTAAGTCACATCTCAAGGGACAGAAAATAGTACAGGCAGAGGTGAGCGGTCTATTCATAAACTTTAAGCTATACTGGAGTATATAATGAAAGTACCCAGGCAGGCCGAGGAAGAGGCCAAGACAGGTACTGTAGTTAGGAAATCATTCAGAAGGAGTCACAGGAAGGGACATGGCTACACAATAGTAACCACTATTCAAATTATACCACACAGTAGCACAATCTTATTCACATTATACCGCACATAGTGCCCCTAATTCATGTTACATCACATAGTAGTGTTTCTGATGCACATTATGTCACACATTAGTGCCCGCTAGTCACAGTAATGCCCCTTATACACATCACACTACATACTGGTAGCCCTTATAAACGTCACGGTACACAATAGTACCCCTTATACACATTACGCTACTGTCGAAGTCAAAAATATTACATACACAGCACATGTAAACTCCACGCTGATGAGTCGCTGTGCGTGCAAATACATGCAGCGTGCACAGCGATATATATGGTAGCATACGCATTCACACAGACAAGCCACAAGGATATATTCAACACATATTTCATACCACACATGAATTAAACATGTCAAGCACTAGACATTATAATGTATTAAATTATATACAGAGTATAACATCATGTATATGTATTATTGGAACAGAACAAGATAAACATGTCATGCTTGGTGTCAAAATAATCGGGAATGAGTGTGTTAATTTGATACCTGTGATTAGATTGTAGCACATTGCAATGAGTAGTTATGATTGAATGTATGAATATGAAGCCACAATTCAAATGAGAATAAAAGACATTCCTGCATCTTCAAGGCTGGACGTTGCTTGCATATGAACTGACCAATAACACATCATGAATGAGAAAGTTCCCTGCCCTGGACCAATAACAGAAGACTCAGTCCCAGACCTTTACTCCCCGAATATACACAGTGTATAGGTGATTGCAGACACACAAGAAGCTCTGTTTTGCTGGTTGCTGTCCCAGTTGCTGTTTGTTTGCTGTTGAAGGAGAGCTAAAGATGGAGACGACTGAGCATTGAGAGAGAGGGAGAGATGGAAATGACTGAGCATTGAGAGAGAGGGAGAGATGGAGCAGAATGTGCATTGAGCAAATAGGGTGAAGTATGCTGGCTTTATGGATTCTTTTGTAACAAATGCTTCCTGTGTAATTGTAAATCTGTAACCATATATATACTGTACATGTGTTATATTGTATGCATATCCTCTTAATATCAAATATATACATCACTGAGCATTGGAATTCAGACAATGTGTGCGAGTGCTTGTTTACTCTTGAGGGATGTAGTGTTTGCGACGTACAGTGCACTTTTATCGCATATGGTAATAAGATGTGCCTTGCGTCCACAGCATATATTAACGCTGGCATTATAAATATTTATGAGAAATAATCTGAACTTCACACTACACAGTAGTACCCTTTAATCACGTCATGCTACACAATAGTGCACCTTATATACAATGCCCACAGTAGTATTATACACATAATGTCCCCAGTGTTATGATTCCAGCACTCTGGTCAGAGGAGATCTTTTGGCAAGGACCGGAGCACTGGAACGGAATGCTGGGGAAGGGAGCAGGACAGGAAAATAGCCCCTGGCGCCCTAACTCTGTTGTCTCACCCATGTTGTCAGAAATCCCCTGCGAGACTATGGTTTCTTGAGCCCTTGGCAGCCGCGTTTGAAGGGCGGATTATGTCTGCCCAACTTCGATGCCCCCCGGTCTTAATGAGAGACAAAGGGAAACCCGAGACAGGGTGATAACAAGAGGCCCTCTAACTAAACAACCAGGCCAGGGGCTAAGCAAACTCAAAACTATAATATGTGCGGAGAAACCGCCAAGGAAAAGGACAACCAAAATATCCACTTGTCCAATTCTCCTACCCGGCACCGCCGAGTACCAGAGAGGACTTGTGGAAGCGGAACCCTCCGCAAATGCTCCAAACACAAAATATAAAAGGTAAAGCGGCTGAGCCGCAACACACGGCAGAGCCGCAACTCACGAACACCACTGGATATAAAACGGTGATCAGTCAGGACTCCAAGGACGAGATGGTAACTCCCGAGTACAGGACTTCTGAAGACTGGAATGACCGGATACAGCAGGACTGGAAACAGACTCTCAGCAAACAAAGGCAGCATGCAGGAAGCTATTACCGGCGTCTGTGAGAAGCCCTGGGAGTGTACTTAACAGGGAGTCTTCCAATCAGCTGTTTAGAGGCTGATTGGACTAAATGCCATGCAGCTGCCTTGCTGCATGGCCAGAGAACAGGTGAACACATTAATCCTAAAACCCAGCAACGGGGAACGCGGTCCGCCAGTGGCGTCCCCGTTACTAGGGTCCGTGCGGCTTCAGCGTGCCCGGCGTCTAGCGTTGCTAGGGAGCTGGCGGCTGTACGTGCACGGCGTCCCTAGTTGCTAGGCGCCGGGTCGCGCGGACAAGCGGACCCCGGCGCCTAACAGTACCCCCCCCCTTGAGGAGGGGTCAAGGAACCCCTAAAGCCAGGTTTCCGAGGAAATTCCCGAAAAAATGCCCTCTTGAGCCTCGGGGCATGAAGATCCTTATCCAGGACCCAAGACCTTTCCTCCGGACCATAGCCTCTCCAGTGAACCAGAAAATAAAGCCGGCCCCGGGACAATTTGGAATCGAGAACCTTCTCCACCAAGAACTCCTGTTGTCCCTGTACATCCACCGGAGATCTACCCTGAGAGATGCTCCGAGGAAATTTACTGGAAGAAACGTATTGTTTCAACAGGGAACAATGAAACGTATTTCCAATCCTGAGAGATCTTGGTAAACGTAACCGAAATGCAACTGGGTTGACTCTTTTAATAATAAGAAATGGCCCAATAAATTTGGGTCCCAATCTAGCCGAGGATTGTCGAAGCCTGATGTTACGAGTCGACAACCATACCCTATCTCCCACCTTAAAAGTGCAAGGACGTCGGAGCCTGTCAGAAAATTTCTTCTCTCGAAAGGCCGCTTTTCTGAGAGCAAGGTGCACTTTTTTCCAAATGGCTCTGAGATGGGAGGTTAAGGTTAGCGAGGAGACTGAGGAATGATGAAAAAAAGAATTAGCTCTGGGGTGAAAACCAAAAACTGAAAAGAATGGAGACTCTTTAGTGGAGGAATGACAAGAATTATTGTAAGCAAACTCCGCCAACGGAAGAAACTCGGACCAATCATTCTGGAGTTTGGCAGAATACAAGCGCAAATACTGTTTCAGTGATTGGTTAACTCGCTTGGTTTGCCCGTTGGATTGTGGGTGGTAACCGGATGTTAACGACAATTTCATCTTTAATGAGGCACAAAAACATTTCCAGAATTGTGCGATGAATTGTGGACCCCGATCAGAAACAATATCAGTAGGCAACCCATGAAGTCTGAAAACATGGCGGAGAAACAAAACTGCCAACCCTTGGGCAGAAGGCAATCGGGGGAGAGCAATAAAATGAGCCATCTTGCTAAAACGGTCCACTACCACCCATATGACTCGGAATCCGCAACCACAAAATCCATGGAAGTATGGGACCATGGCCTGAGAGGAACATTTAAGGGCATAAGTTGCCCGATAGGCAAGGAACGGGGAACCTTATGCTGTGCACAAACCTGACATGAATAAACAAACTCCCTAACGTCTTTAGAAAGACCAGGCCACCATACTGAGCGAGAGACTAACTCCAAAGTCTTAGAGATTCCCGGATGCCCGGAAACTTTGTTATCATGGAATTCCGTTAAAACAGTAGCTCTCAAAAACTCAGGGACGTAAAGATGACCAGCAGGAGTATTTCCAGGAGCTTGGTGTTGAAGCTGTTTTAACTGGGTAAATAAATCTTGTGTGAGGCCTGCCCAGATGACCGAAGATGGAAGTATGGGAGTAACAGGACTGTTATTGTGAACCGGAAGAAAGCTGCGTGACAGGGCATCAGCCTAGTATTCTTGGAACCAGGCCTGAAAGTGATTATAAATTTGAAACGAGAAGCCTGCACTTAAAGGAGATTTTGATGGTCTAATAAATCCTTTCTCAAGGCTCTCCTTTACATAATCATTCATAGCCGCAGTTTCTGGCCCGGATAATGCATATAATCTTCCCTTTGGCAATGCGGCACCAGGAATTAACTCAATAGCACAATCATAAGGCCGATGGGGAGGCAGAATGTCCGCATTGCCTTTGGAGAAAACATCAGCAAACTCCTGGTATTCCACCGGAATGGGTTCTGGAATGATAGCTGCTACTCTGACTGGAAACGTGATACATTCCTTATCACAAAAAGTACCCCATTGTGAAATCTCCCCCGACCGCCAATCAATGGTGGGATTATGAAAGGCCAGCCAAGGGTGACCCAGAACAACTGGAACTGCTGGGCAATGTGTAAGAAAGAACTCGATTTTCTCGGAATGTAGAGCTCCTACTGTAAGTAGTACAGGGGGTGTACGGAGAGAAATAATCCCATTAGACAGCGGACTCCCATCTAAGCCATGCATGGTGACACACCTACCCAAAGGTAACTGAGGAATATAAAAGGTAAAGCGGCTGAGCCGCAACACACGGCAGAGCCGCAACTCACGAACACCACTGGATATAAAACGGTGATCAGTCAGGACTCCAGGGATGAGATGGTAACTCCCGAGTACAGGACTTCTGAAGACTGGAATGACCGGATACAGCAGGACTGGAAACAGACTCTCAGCAAACAAAGGCAGCATGCAGGAAGCTATTACCGGCGTCTGTGAGAAGCCCTGGGAGTGTACTTAACAGGGAGTCCTCCAATCAGCTGTTTAGAGGCTGATTGGACTAAATGCCGTGCAGCTGCCTTGCTGCACGGCCAGAGAACAGGTGAACGCATTAATCCTAAAACCCAGCAACGGGGAACGCGGTCCGCCAGTGGCGTCCCCGTTGCTAGGGTCCGTGCGGCTTCAGCGCGTCCGGCGTCTAGCGTTGCTAGGGAGCCGGCGGCTGTACGTGCACGGCGTCCCTAGTTGCTAGGCGCCGGGTTGCGCGGACAAGCGGACCCCGGCGCCTAACACCCAGTAGTAGTGCCCCTTACACATAATGCCCACAGTAGTAGTGCCACACATAATGCCCACAGTAGTAGTGCCACACTTAACGCCAACAGTAGTAGTGTCCCTTATACACATAATGCCCACAGTGGTAGTGCCACATATAATGCCCACAGTAGTGTCCCTTATACACATAATGTCCCCAGTAGTAGTGCCCCTTACACATAATGCCCACAGTAGTAGTGCCACGCATAATGCCCACAGTAGTAGTGCCACACTTAACGCCAACAGTAGTAGTGTCCCTTATACATATAATGCCCACAGTAGTAGTGCCACATATAATGCCCACAGTAGTGTCCCTTATACACATAATGCCCACAGTAGTAGTGGGATACATAATGCCCACAGTTGTAGTGCCACACATAATGCACACACTACTACCACACTGCTGCTACAGTCAAGCAGGTGCTGACTGCAGGGAAGAGAGAGGAGGGAGGGAGATAGTTGATGCCGGAAGAGCCTGCACTTCATGTTGCAGGTGCTGCTGCCTGTCATACCGTGTGACAGATGCAGCGGCAGGCGGCAGCAACAGCAGCAGAGTAGCAGAGTGAGGAGAGCGCTTCTTCAGCCTGGCGCCTCCCTGTTTTGCATACTCTGGTGAGCGGGCTGCACCAGCTCTGGTCAGGTGCATATGCTGGTCTAACAAACAAGTAACCTGGCAATTCGCAGGTGACTTGCTATCATCTATTGTAATCAGGTAAATGAATTAAACCATTCCTTGGAAGCAGCAGGGGTAACTATCTATGTAAATGAAGTATACACTTCCTGCTGCAGTAGTGATCTGAGCTGCAACCTAGGACACAGGTATCAGATCAATGCGACACCATCGGGTGGCTTGCAGCACCCAGTGTCGGACTGGTACATGTAGGGCCCACCGGGGGAATACAGTTTAGGGGTGTGGCCAGTCTCTAGAAGGAGTGTGCCCAGCCGCTACATTGGTTTGCTTAACCATTTTGTAGGTGTTGGTCCACTAGATAAATATATACAGTATATACTGTAGTGCATGCATGATAATGTACTAGATTAGTAACAGTACAGTCTGGAACCTGATCAAGTAGAGGAGGAGGTGGGGCCCCAGGCAGTAGGGCCCACTGGTGGTTCACCCTGTACCCCTGTGGGCCAGTCCAACCCTGGAGCACCCATGGGGTCGCAAAAGCCGCCAGTTGCAGATGTCCGAGTGTAGTTGTGTTTACACTGCAAGAGCCCCAAGGTGTACGTACACGAAGGCTCCGATATGACCCAGATTACCAACATACACTTCATTTAGAACATCTACATCAGATTTTATAGTGTTCTGGACATTGGTATTTGGGGTAAAGGACCCTCCATTACCTAAAGGGGCATTTGTAGAGTGTTAGCAGAATGTATATTACATTAGGTTTATGTGAATATGCAGGTTTTATGTATTTTATGTATATAGGATTTGTCTTATAAAATCATTCTGTAATTCTACCGTGATATCAGTAATTGTGAGATTGTTTTTTGATTTATTGTGACTTTAATGTACATGTAAATCTCATTTAATTTATTTACAAACATCTTGATACCCCTTTCCAGTTCTTACCTGGGATCAGTTAAATGAAATATTCTATTCTTATGCATGCTAGCCTGGTTACACATCTACTCAAAGGCAGAACTCTGGGAGGCAACGGAGTCATCTGCTGCCGGGCTCCTGCTCTGAAGGGGGGCACCTCTCCTCCCTTTCTGTGACACCATTGAAATAAATTAATTGATATCTGTCGCTGTCTTTTTAGTGGCCAACTTCCTCACTGGTCCCTGAACCTTACAAATCGCACCCTCTTTATTATACTGAATAAACACATTTTACAAGTATCACACCCAGGATTAGAAACCACGACCTATTACACTGGAAGCAGAAACCTTAGATGACGCTATTTGCTCCTGTATAGGAAATATGAGAATTTTAACTATATGAAGATACTTCTCTGACACTTACACGTAACTTCATATAGTCAGAATTCTCATGCTTCCCGTACAGGAGCAAATAGCTCCATCAGTAAAGTGTCTGCTGTCAGTATAACAGGTCACGGGTTCAAATCCTGGGTATGACTGCTAAGAATTGTGTGATTTAAAATAAAAGTCAATTAAGTGTATAAATACAGTATATACATTTTTTTTCAGAACACTACACACACACACACACACACACACACACACACACACACACACACACACACACACACACACACATTTATTTATCTTAATATAGGAAATAGGGGGGGGCACAAATATTTATCTTGCCTCCGGGCAACTGGGACGAACTTACGCCACTGCATCTACTGGTCTGGGGGAAGAACCCTTGCCTCTCTGCTGTGATGTGGTCTGAGTTGTTACTGAACAAAGAAGCCAGATCTCGATGTATCAGAGAGGTAATGCCAACAGGCACAAACTCCACACCATCTGTACCATCACCTTAAGTAAGGCATTACAGAGGTAGAGAGATGGCCATTGGCGGGTTTAGCTGATGTGTCTGGCTCATATATGTTGGCAGGGTCAGACTGACCCACAGGTGTACAAGGGAATCTCCAGTGGGCCCTGCTGACTGAGGGTCACGCCCCCTCTTCTAGGGGTCAGTAACTTGATGGACAGGATCATGGATGAACTTGGGTGCTTGCTTTCTCTCTATCGAAACTATACCTAGATTATCCCTCCTGCCAAAGTGGGTGGTCCTGACACCCCCTGTCCCTCCCTTGTAAAGGGGCCCTGTGCTTTGCATGTCTTCTCTAATGATTGGATGGCCACACCTCCTTTGGTGGCAGGCCACACCTTTAAACTTGGGCCCTACTACTGTATTAACTGGTGAGCCTTTCATGGCAAAGTCTGGCAATGTTTTCTCCCATAGGGTGAGGTGCTGTCAGTACATTCTCTACACGAATACTATACAGGGTGACGTAATACAGCACAGCAGGCAAAGCACTTGTAAGCTCTCTACCCAATCCCCAGATTTAGTTGGTCGGCAGTTTAAGGCAGAGCCGTAACTACCTATGGGCCAGCGGTGCCTGGCACACAGCGCAAAAGCACTGTGGGCGCAGGACCGCAGGCAACACCCGCTCGACCGTGCCACCACCACACTTATGTCCGCGCCGCTGTCTGCCTGCCGCTTACTGGCTGCATTGCCCGGCTACTTCACCTAAAGGAAGCCGGGCAGTGACAGCTTCAGTCGGTCATGAAGCTCCAGCTCTGCCCCTCCCGTCCTGGCTCCCCTTTGTGTGTCCGCACTCTGCGGCTTCTTCCTTCTGGGAGAGATGACATCACTCCCAGCCAGCCCACCCAGAGGAGAGGGAGAGGACAGCTACAGAGCAGCGGCAAGCACTCCAGTGGGGTCCAACAGCATACAGGTTGGTTGTATATAAGGGGCTACATGGCGCAATGTGTATAATGTGCTACCTGGTGCAATGTGTATAAGGGATTACATGGTGCAATGTGTATAATGGGCTACCTGGTGCAATGTGTATAAGGCACTACCTGCCGCAATGTGTATAATTGGCTACCTGACGCAATGTGTATAAGGGGCTACATGGTGCAATGTGTATAAGGGGCTACATGGTGCAATGTGTGTAATGTGCTACCTGGTGCAATGTGTATAAGGGATTACATGGTGCAATGTGTATAATGGGCTACCTGGTGCAATGTGTATAAGGGACTACCTGCCGCAATGTGTATAATGGGCTACCTGACGCAATGTGTATAATGGGCTACCTGGCGCAATGTGTATAATGGGCTACCTGGTGCAATGTGTATAAGGGGCTACATGGTGCAATGTGTGTAATGTGCTACCTGGTGCAATGTGTATAAGGGATTACATGGTGCAATGTGTATAATGGGCTACCTGGTGCAATGTGTATAAGGGACTACCTGCCGCAATGTGTATAATGGGCTACCTGACGCAATGTGTATAATGGGCTACCTGGCGCAATGTGTATAATGGGCTACCTGGCGCAATGTGTATAATGGGCTACCTGGTGCAATGTGTATAAGGGATTACATGGTGCAATGTGTATAATGTGCTACCTGGTGTAATGTGTATAAGGGATTACATGGTGCAATGTGTATACTGGGCTACCTTGTGCAATGTGTATAAGGGATTACATGGTGCAATGTGCATAATGTGCTACCTGGTGCAATGTGTATAAGGGATTACATGGCGCAATGTGTATAATGGGCTACCTGGTGCAATGTGTATAAGGGATTACATGGTGCAATGTGTATAATGTGCTACCTGGTGCAATGTGTATAAGGGATTACATGGTGCAATGTGTATAATGGACTACCTGCCGCAATGTGTATAAGGGGCTACCTGATGCAATGTGTATAATGGGCTACCTGGTGCAATGTGTATAATGGGCTACCTGCCGCAATGTGTATAAGGGGCTACCTGATGCAATGTGTATAATGGGCTACCTGGTATAATGTGTATAAGTGGCTCTACTGTGGTGTAACATGATAAGGGGTACTACTGTGAGGTGTCATGTGACTAATATACACTACTGTGCGGTGTAATGTAATATGAATTATGTAGCCACACCCCTTCCCCATGAAGCCACGCCCCTACATTTTTACCACGCGCCTTTGGCAGGCACTGTTGATATTTCACATATGGGGGGAGGGGCACCAGTTATCTTTCTGGCACAGGGCACCAAAATGTCTAGTTACGGCTCTGGGTTAAGGTCTGATAGGCAGGAGTAGTAGGAGGTAGTGGTGCAGCCACTGCACATGGGACATGTCACTTGGTCCTGTAATCAGACGCTCAGAATGCCGCTGGAAACTGTTGCTGTGTCCATGGTAGGACAGTGAGGGCACAGGTGTCCTGTATTAGCAGCAGCAGCTAATTATAAAAAAGTCACAGGCTGCCCCACAAGCACGTCGGCCACCCCACCGGCTGCCCTCCTCACAAAACCAGGACATTGGGACATCCTGGGGACTGTTTTTGGAATGACGGGGCACAGACCCTAATTCCAGAAGCAGATATAAATTAGCACAGTGATTCCCAATTTTTTTTCAATTACGGTGCCTAAAAGTATCAGAATTTTTTTCACGGCACCCCTAGGCCAAAAGTTTCTTACTGAGAAATTTAGAAAGAAATATAAAGATATATTTACTGTAAGTAAATTGTGTTTATATGTCATCCTTCGGTTCCACTGTGAGGTGAGGGACAGGATTTGCTTCCGTTTGTCCATATAATTTTAGGATTGGCAGCCACCAGCACTGGTTCTGCCTGTTACCTTGACCATAATTAATATGAATTGGTCCTGGACCCCCAATCCAAGGCACCCCTGCAAGTGCAATGAGGAACCCCAGGGTGCCACGGTACACAGTTTGCGAACCACTGAATTAAGGTCAGCCATTGACTAAATCATCGATGGATTATGACCGATGGTAACTACTTTTAGCATCAATAAGGGAGAAACAAATGCTTTCCTGCCATCGATGTTATAGAGCAACCAAATGTTTAATTTTTTACCCAAGGTGTCGGGACACGGTGACTAGCTCCGCCCCCTGGCCCCCGCAAAGCCCCACCCACGAACTTTAATTGGCTCACAGCTCGTGGACATGATAGCAGGTGTAACCATTGGTTTCACACCATCGAGGTTATCCATAAATGGTACCATTGATGGTAACCATCGATGAATAACCCACCGATGGCCATCCCTAATATATTATTATTATTATTATTATTGTTATAAGTCAATATTTTGCAAGTTTAGAAACTACAATTACAATGGATATGACTGCCCTCTTGTGGTGATTAAGAGATATTCTACCAGACTAGAAAACATTACTGTCATAGATCTGTATGGCAGTATTATAATATTGCATTTGGTAAAATATAGTAAAACAACACACAGTACTCCTGAAATATATCATATATATAATTATTATTTCGGAATATGCTGGTGCTATATAAGTAACTGTTAATACATAAATGAATAAAGAAATATTTACATTACAGTATAACAATGCATTCTTCTTGCATTCTTTACGTTTACCTACATTTAATTTAAATTCCTACTTTGTGAGAAGTGTCTGTAATAGACTGACACAGAGCCGGAATATCCAACATTTAAAAACACTTCAAGTGGACGGACTTGGATGATAATTTCAGTTCACAAGTTTATGCAGCAGGTGGCGCCAGAGGACTATGCAGCACATTGAAGGCTGCTAAAGGCTTGTTGGATTTATCTTCCTATATCATTTTGATATACTCCAGTCCATACGGACATTGGGCCTAATTCAGACCTGATTGCTCGCTAGCTATTTTTTGCAACGCTGCAATCAGATAATTGCTGCCTATAGGGGAGTGTATTTTCGCTTTGCAAGTGTGCGATCGCTTGTGCAGCCGAGCGGTACAAAAAAGTTTTCAGCTGTTTCTGAGTTGCCCAGAACTTACTCAGCTGCTGCGATCACATCAGCCTGTCCAGTCCCGGAATTGACGTCAGACACCCGCCCTGCAAACGCTTGGACACGCCTGCGTTTTTCCAAACACTCCCAGAAAACGGTCAGTTGCCACCCACAAACGCCCTCTTCCTGTCAATCTCCTTGCGATCGCCTGTGTGAATGGATTCTTCGTTATATCCATGGCACAGCAACGAACCGCTTTGTACCCGTACGACATGCCTGCGCATTACGGTGCATACGCATGCGCAGTTCTGACCTGATCGCAGCACAGCCAAAAAAAAAACTAGCGTGCGATCAGGACTGAATGACCCCCATTGTTAGGTGTCTGCGCTATATACAGTCACTGTTTTCTTTGTACTCAATGGAATTACAAAGTGGAGGTGGAATCTGAAAATGCGCTGGAAAATATCTTTGATATACAATTTTCCACTTTATTAAAAAGTATTATTTTGGTAGGTTTCTTAATTTTTAAAGTGTTTTTTTTTTTTTAGCTTTTATAAGAAAAGTTACATTATTACAGTCAACTTCTAGCTAAACAGGACTGATTCCTAAGTGCTTAGTGTTAAGCTCTAACCCAGGCGGAAATATGTAAAAATGGCAAAAAAATTACATGTACGTGTATTGTGTGCAAACAGCAACTAAATGTGACATTAACAAAACCATGCTTTAGTTTTACTCATTACAATTATATTAGAAGATGGGGTAGAATAAATAGCACCAGAAAGCTATAGAATACAGAGGTCATAGAGAGACAATCCTAAATGGCAAAAGCCTTCAATTGCCAAGACATTTGAGGGAAAGGGGGGAGGGTTGCAATTGCTTCTTCGTTCAGGCACGATTAGCTGTGGGGAGGGGGTGTCACATTTGAGCTTGCAGACCCCGGAGGCTGTTTGGGTGCAAAAACAGCACTTTTCGCTTTACTCCAATTACTTTAGACGGGTTTAGTTTAGCCACTTTATGCGGCCAACCACCATTTGTTTTTGAATACTGCATCCTGTTCCCGCCGCCATTTTAGACAGGAGATCGGTCACGCAGAAACAATTGAATTGATCCCTTAGTATTCAGTGCTGTATTATATATGACAACCAGACAGCAGCGGTTGAAAGGACTAATGCCTAGAAAACCACCATAATATCTAATGGGGTTAGAAGCAATAACTTAGCTCTAGGCCACTGGTTGCTGGTGGAAAGTACCAGCCAGGACAACCCCTTTGGTTGGTCGTAAGGTCTTTATCTAGTGATTGCCCTCCACCTCTTGATTGCTCTTCACGATCTTTTGTCCACATCCCTCTGCTCCATGTATGGGTGCAGTCACTCATTCAGCAGGGCGGAAGAACCTCGTTAAGTGAGTTGCCATTGTCAAGCGACATTACCCTTCCTTCGCTAGCTACACCCTCTTTGAATAAAGAACTGAGTATAATTGACATTATCCCAACCCAGGATTTCACCATATATCTGTGTGCCCATTTCCCCCATTGACACGCTGTGACACTGCAGACTTCAACCAGAGCTCCATCGATATTTGCCGGTGAAGATATTTGTACCTTGGCTAGAGAAAGCTAGACAGTTATTGTTTATGATTACTGAGCATGTTTTCCATCACTCTTCTCATCACCACATTATAGAAGAGAATGCTAAATGTCTTATGCTATTAATTTCAATTATTTTTTGTTGATTTGTGATTCCAATAATATTCCTCTTCTTCTGTGATTAAAGCCAATTGTCTTTTACATACTGAATGATCCACTGTGGTGTGAACTGAAGCATATTGTCTTCTCTATTTTTTTCTTTGATGCCGAATCACTGTTGTGATTCTTTAAATTCAAAGTCAGTTAATCAATCATCTGCAAGAGTTCATTGCAGGTCAAGAAAAAGACCTTCTGTTGGAATTACTGACTCACTTCTGATTCACATTAATCTATACCACAGGTTCTCAAACTCGGTCCTCAGGACCCCACACGGTTCATGTTTTGCAGGTCACCTGTAGATTTTTAAAATGTGACAGTTGGTGATACACAGTGCAGCTGCTGGGTGACATGGAAAACGTGAACCGTGTGGGGTCCTGAGGACCGAGTTTGAGAACCACTGATCTATACTACCTCTCTGAGTACGGTACTGGGAACAACATTTCAGGGGAAAGGTCCGTCACATAGCCACATAACAACTGTGATACCTCTCTCAACCACTTCGACATATCCTGCCAAACCCGGGGGTGTTACATAATGGATTTGCACTATCAACTATAGTGGCAAAACAATGACAGAGGCTTGAAGGCTCAGGTACTGGTGATTTTTATCAGGTAACACCAGCAAAGTGGTCTGGACTTAGTGGCACCCAGCACTGGCCTCATGAGGTGGTTCCAAGCAGGATAGCAAAGGGTAGTCAGCAAGTCAGGTCTGGTAACACAGCAGGAAATACAAAGCCAATGGAATAAGCAGCAGGTAGGTCAGGCCACTTGCCAGGGGCAGAACAAAGACAAGGGGTATTAGTAGAAGAAGGAGTTAGGAACAATCGTATGACAACACTGGAACGCGGGAGGCTGGGGTTGTGATGGACAATATGTTGACACCTATTAGCTGCCAGAGTGGAGTTTGTACAGAGGAAGCTAATTCAGTTTTAAGCGGCCGTGTCTGCAATTTCTTCTGTAGGGATGAGTAGGGTCCTGTGAGCTCAAGGTCACACCCCCATTTTCTGCAACACTGCTCGTCACCAACCCTTCTCCTCCACTAAACGACCACAGAAGGTCAATCTTGCTTTGGCTTAGGGGGCACTGCGACTGTCGGCGCACACACAGATCTTGGGCACACGCAGATTAACAAACATCGGAGATGTGCTCCAACCATCGGATTTGCGTACATCTCTGAATCATGCCCAGAGAACAGTACAACTGTAGATGGGTATATAAATGAATAAGAAAAAACTACAATCTAATCAAAATGTTGGAAATGTGCAATGGGAAACATCCTTGATAAATGCTAAATTAAAAAAAAAACGTGACTTTTATCATCTTATTCCTCCAGGAACAATAGAACGTTCTCCTTCCTGTACTGTAATTATTACACAGTCGCACCATGCCCATAGGTGGTTCCAAGGTCATTTCATGTGTGAAGAAAAACACAAAGGGGCTGACGCTGAGGGCCACAGAGGTGTCGGATTTACCAAGCATGCCCCTCATCACACACGCCTCATCTCATGCCTCTCATCACACACCACTCATCTCATGCCTCTCATCACACACCCCTCATCTCATGCCTCTCATCACACACCCCTCATCTCATGCCCCTCATCACACGACCCTCATCTCAGGCCTCTCATCACACACCCCTCATCTCATGCCTCTCATCACACACCTGTCATCTCATGCCCCTCATCACACACCCCTCATCTCATGCCCCTCATCACACACACGTCATCTCATGCCTCTCATCACACACCCCTCATCTCATGCCTCTCATCACACACCGCTCATCTCATGTCCCTAATCACACACCCCTCATCTCATACCACTCATCACACACCGCTCATCTCATGCCTCTCATCACACACCCCTCATCACACACCACTCATCTCATGCCTCTCATCACACACCACTCATCTCATGCCTCTCATCACACACCACTTATCTCATGCCCCTCATCACACACCACTCATCTCATGCCCCTCATCACACACCCCTCATCATATGCCTCTCATCATACACCCCTCATCTCATTCCTCTCATCACACACCCCTCATCTCATGCCTCTCATCACACACCCCTCATCTCATGCCTCTCATCACACACACCTCATCTCATGTCCCTAATCACAAACCCCTCATCTCATGCCTCTCATCACACACCCCTCATCTCATGCCTCTCATCAAACACCCCTCATCTCATGCCTCTCATCACACACACCTCATCTCATGTCCCCAATCACACACCCCTCATCTCATGCCTCTCATCATACACCCCTCTTCTCATGCCTCTCATCACACACCCCTCATCTCATGCCCCTCGTCACACACCACTCATCTCATGCCTCTCATCACACACCACTCATCTCATGTCCCTAATAACACATCCTTCATCACACACCCCTTATCTCACGCCTCTCATCACCCTCCCTATCTCATGCCTCTCATCACACACCCCTCATCTCATGCCTCTCATCACACACCCCTCATCTCATGCCCCTCATCTCATGCCTCTCATCACACACCCCTCATCTCATTCCTCTCATCACACCCCCCCTCATCTCATGCCTCTCATCACACAACCGTCATCTCATGCCTCTCATCACCCCCCCTTCATCTCATGCCCCGCATCACACACCCCTCATCTCATGCCCCTCATCACACACCCCTCATCTCATGCCCCTCATCACACGCCTCTCATCACACACCCCTCATCTCATGCCCCTCATCACACACTCCTCATCTCATGCCCCTCATCACATACCCCTCATCTCATGTCCCTAATCACACACCCCTCATCTCATGCCTCTCATCACACACCCCTCATCTCATGTCCCTAATCACACACCCCTCATTTCATGCCCCTCATCACACACCCCATCATCATATGCCTCTCATCATACACCCCTCATCTCATGCCTCTCATCACACACCCCTCATCTCATGCCTCTCATCACACACCCCTCATCTCATGCCTCTCATCACACACCCCTCATCTCATGCCTCTCATCACACACATCTCATCTCATGTCCCTAATCACAAACCCCTCATCTCATGCCTCTCATCACACACCGCTCATCTCATGTCCCTAATCACACGCCCCTCATCTCACGCCTCTCATCACCCCCCTCATCTCATGCCTCTCATCACACAACCCTCATCTCATTCCCCTCATCACACGCCTCTCATCACACACCCCTCATCTCATGCCTCTCATCACACACCACTTATCTCATACCTCTCATCACACACCACTCATCTCATGCCTCTCATCACTCACCACTCATCTCATGCCCCTCATCACACACCCCTCATCATATGCCTCTCATCACCCCCCCTCATTTCATGCCTCTCATCACACAACCCTCATCTCATTCCCCTCATCACACACCTCTCATCACACACCCCTCATCTCATGCCTCTAATCACACACCCCTCATCTCATGCCTCTCATCATACACCCCTCATCTCATGCCTCTCATCACACGCCTCTCATCACACACCCCTCATCTCATGCCCCTCATCTCATGCCCCTCAGCACATACCCCTCATCTCATGTCCCTAATCACACACCCCTCATCTCATGCCTCTCATCACACACCCCTCATATCATGTCCCTAATCACACACCCCTCATCTCATGCCCCTCATCACACACCCCTCATCTCATGCCCCTCTTCACACACCCCTCATTTCATGCCTCTCGTCACCCCCCCTCAACTCATGCCCCTCATCACACACCCCTCATCTCATGTCCCTAATCACACACCCCTCATCTCATGCCTCTCATCACACACCAGTCATCTCATGCCCCTCATCACACACCACTCATCTCATGCCTCTCATCACACACCACTTATCTCATACCTCTCATCACACACCACTCATCTCATGCCTCTCATCACTCACCACTCATCTCATGCCCCTCATCACACACCCCTCATCATATGCCTCTCATCACCCCCCCTCATTTCATGCCTCTCATCACACAACCCTCATCTCATTCCCCTCATCACACACCTCTCATCACACACCCCTCATCTCATGCCTCTAATCACACACCCCTCATCTCATGCCTCTCATCATACACCCCTCATCTCATGCCTCTCATCACACGCCTCTCATCACACACCCCTCATCTCATGCCCCTCATCACACACCCCTCATCTCATGCCCCTCAGCACATACCCCTCATCTCATGTCCCTAATCACACACCCCTCATCTCATGCCTCTCATCACACACCCCTCATATCATGTCCCTAATCACACACCCCTCATCTCATGCCCCTCATCACACACCCCTCATCTCATGCCCCTCTTCACACACCCCTCATTTCATGCCTCTCGTCACCCCCCCTCAACTCATGCCCCTCATCACACACCCCTCATCTCATGTCCCTAATCACACACCCCTCATCTCATGCCTCTCATCACACACCAGTCATCTCATGCCCCTCATCACACACCACTCATCTCATACCCCTCATCACACACCCCTCATCATATGCCTCTCATCACGCACCACTCATCTCATGCCCCTCATCACACACCCCTCATCATATGCCTCTCATCATACACCCATCTCATGCCTCTCATCACACACCCCTCATCTCATGCCTCTCATCACACACCCCTCATCTCATGCCTCTCATCACACACCACTCATCTCATGTCCCTAATCACACACCACTCATCTCATGCCTCTCATCACCCCCCAGTCATCTCATGCCTCTCATCACACAACCCTCATCTTATTCCGCTCACCACACGCCTCTCATCACACACCCCTCATCTCATGCATCTCATCACACACCCCTCATCACACACCACTCATCTCATGCCTCTCATCACACACCACTCATCTCACGCTTCTCATCACACACCCCTCATCTCATGCATCTTATCACACACCCCTCATCACACACCACTCATCTCATGCCTCTCATCACACACCACTTATCTCATGCCCCTCATCACACACCCCTCATCTCATGCCTCTCATCATACACCCCTCATCTCATGCCTCTAATCACACACCCCTCATCTCATGCCTCTCATCACACACCCCTCATCTCATGCCTCTCATCACACACCGCTCATCTCATGTCCCTAATCACACACCACTCATCTCATGCCCCTCATCACACACCACTCATCTCATGCCCCTCATCACACACCCCTCATCTCATGCCTCTCATCATACACCCCTCATCTCATGCCTCTAATCACACACCCCTCATCTCATGCCTCTCATCACACACCCCTCATCTCATGCCTCTCATCACACACCGCTCATCTCATGTCCCTAATCACACACCCCTCATCTCATGCCTCTCTTCACACACCCCTCATTTCATGCCTCTCATCACCCCCCCTCAACTCATGCCCCTCATCACACACCCCTCATCTCATGTCCCTAATCACACACCCCTCATCTCATGCCTCTCATCACACACCCCTCATCTCATGCCTCTCATCAAACACCCCTCATCTCATGCCTCTCATCACACACACCTCATCTCATGTCCCCAATCACACACCCCTCATCTCATGCCTCTCATCATACACCCCTCTTCTCATGCCTTCATCACATACCCCTCATCTCATGCCCCTCGTCACACACCACTCATCGCATGCCTCTCATCACACACCACTCATCTCATGTCCCTAATCACACATCCTTCATCACATGCCCCTCATCACACACCCCTTATCTCACGCCTCTCATCACCCCCCCTATCTCATGCCTCTCATCACACACCCCTCATCTCATGCCTCTCATCACACACCCCTCATCTCATGCCCCTCATCTCATGCCTCTCATCACACACCCCTCATCTCATTCCTCTCATCACACCCCCCCTCATCTCATGCCTCTCATCACACAACCGTCATCTCATGCCTCTCATCACCCCCCCTTCATCTCATGCCCCTCATCACACACCCCTCATCTCATGCCCCTCATCACACGCCTCTCATCACACACCCCTCATCTCATGCCCCTCATCACACACTCCTCATCTCATGCCCCTCATCACATACCCCTCATCTCATGTCCCTAATCACACACCCCTCATCTCATGCCTCTCATCACACACCCCTCATCTCATGTCCCTAATCACACACCCCTCATTTCATGCCCCTCATCACACACCCCTCATCATATGCCTCTCATCATACACCCCTCATCTCATGCCTCTCATCACACACCCCTCATCTCATGCCTCTCATCACACACCCCTCATCTCATGCCTCTCATCACACACCCCTCATCTCATGCCTCCCATCACACACATCTCATCTCATGTCCCTAATCACAAACCCCTCATCTCATGCCTCTCATCACACACCGCTCATCTCATGTCCCTAATCACACACCCCTCATCTCACGCCTCTCATCACCCCCCTCATCTCATGCCTCTCATCACACAACCCTCATCTCATTCCCCTCATCACACGCCTCTCATCACACACCCCTCATCTCATGCCTCTCATCACACACCACTTATCTCATACCTCTCATCACACACCACTCATCTCATGCCTCTCATCACTCACCACTCATCTCATGCCCCTCATCACACACCCCTCATCATATGCCTCTCATCACCCCCCCTCATTTCATGCCTCTCATCACACAACCCTCATCTCATTCCCCTCATCACACACCCCTCATCTCATGCCTCTAATCACACACCCCTCATCTCATGCCTCTCATCATACACCCCTCATCTCATGCCTCTCATCACACGCCTCTCATCACACACCCCTCATCTCATGCCCCTCATCACACACCCCTCATCTCATGCCCCTCAGCACATACCCCTCATCTCATGTCCCTAATCACACACCCCTCATCTCATGCCTCTCATCACACACCCCTCATATCATGTCCCTAATCACACACCCCTCATCTCATGCCCCTCATCACACACCCCTCATCTCATGCCCCTCTTCACACACCCCTCATTTCATGCCTCTCGTCACCCCCCCTCAACTCATGCCCCTCATCACACACCCCTCATCTCATGTCCCTAATCACACACCCCTCATCTCATGCCTCTCATCACACACCAGTCATCTCATGCCCCTCATCACACACCACTCATCTCATACCCCTCATCACACACCCCTCATCATATGCCTCTCATCACGCACCACTCATCTCATGCCCCTCATCACACACCCCTCATCATATGCCTCTCATCATACACCCATCTCATGCCTCTCATCACACACCCCTCATCTCATGCCTCTCATCACACACCCCTCATCTCATGCCTCTCATCACACACCACTCATCTCATGTCCCTAATCACACACCCCTCATCTCATGCCTCTCATCACCCCCCCGTCATCTCATGCCTCTCATCACACAACCCTCATCTTATTCCGCTCACCACACGCCTCTCATCACACACCCCTCATCTCATGCATCTCATCACACACCCCTCATCTCATGCCTCTCATCACACACCACTCATCTCATGTCCCTAATCACACACCACTCATCTCATGCCTCTCATCACCCCCCAGTCATCTCATGCCTCTCATCACACAACCCTCATCTTATTCCGCTCACCACACGCCTCTCATCACACACCCCTCATCTCATGCATCTCATCACACACCCCTCATCACACACCACTCATCTCATGCCTCTCATCACACACCACTCATCTCACGCTTCTCATCACACACCCCTCATCTCATGCATCTCATCACACACCCCTCATCACACACCACTCATCTCATGCCTCTCATCACACACCACTTATCTCATGCCCCTCATCACACACCCCTCATCTCATGCCTCTCATCATACACCCCTCATCTCATGCCTCTAATCACACACCCCTCATCTCATGCCTCTCATCACACACCCCTCATCTCATGCCTCTCATCACACACCGCTCATCTCATGTCCCTAATCACACACCACTCATCTCATGCCCCTCATCACACACCACTCATCTCATGCCCCTCATCACACACCCCTCATCTCATGCCTCTCATCATACACCCCTCATCTCATGCCTCTAATCACACACCCCTCATCTCATGCCTCTCATCACACACCCCTCATCTCATGCCTATCATCACACACCGCTCATCTCATGTCCCTAATCACACACCCCTCATCTCATGCCCCTCATCACACACCCCTCATTTCATGCCTCTCATCACCCCCCCTCAACTCATGCCCCTCATCACACACCCCTCATCTCATGTCCCTAATCACACACCCCTCATCTCATGCCTCTCATCACACACCCCTCATCTCATGCCTCTCATCAAACACCCCTCATCTCATGCCTCTCATCACACACACCTCATCTCATGTCCCCAATCACACACCCCTCATCTCATGCCTCTCATCATACACCCCTCTTCTCATGCCTTCATCACATACCCCTCATCTCATGCCCCTCGTCACACACCACTCATCGCATGCCTCTCATCACACACCACTCATCTCATGTCCCTAATCACACATCCTTCATCACATGCCCCTCATCACACACCCCTCATCTCATGCCTCTCATCACCCCCCTCATCTCATGCCTCTCATCACACGCCTCTCATCACACACCCCTCATCTCATGCCTCTCATCACACACCCCTCATCTCATGCCCCTCATCTCATGAATCTCATCACACACCCCTCATCTCATTCCTCTCATCACACCCCCCCTCATCTCATGCCTCTCATCACACAACCCTCATCTCATGCCTCTCATCACCCCCCTTCATCTTATGCCCCTCATCACACACCCCTCATCTCATGCCCCTCATCACACGCCTCTCATCACACACCCCTCATCTCGTGCCCCTCATCACACACCTCTCATCTCATGCCCCTCATCACATACCCCTCATCTCATGTCCCTAATCACACACCCCTCATCTCATGCCTCTCATCACACACCCCTCATCTCATGTCCCTAATCACACACCCCTCATTTCATGCCCCTCTTCACACACCCCTCATCTCATGTCCCTAATCACACACCCCTCATCTCATGCCTCTCGTTACACACCCCTCATCTCATGCCTCTCATCTCACACACCTCATCTCATGTCTCTCATCACGCCCCCCCCCCTCAACTCATGCCCCTCATCACACACCCCTCATCTCATGTCCCTAATCACACACCCCTCATCTCATACCTCTCATCACACACCGCTCATCTCATGTCCCTAATCACACACCCCTCATCTCATGCCCCTCATAACACCCCCCTCATCTCATGCCTCTCATCACACACCCCTCATCTCATGCCTCTCATCACACACCACTCATCTCATGCCTCTCATCACACACCACTCATCTCATGCCTCTCATCACACACCACTTATCTCATGCCCCTCATCACACACCACTCATCTCATGCCCCTCATCACACACCCCTCATCATATGCCTCACATCATACACCCCTCATCTCATTCCTCTCATCACACACCCCTCATCTCATGCCTCTCATCACACACCCCTCATCTCATGCCTCTCATCACACACACCTCATCTCATGTCCCTAATCACAAACCCCTCATCTCATGCCTCTCATCATACACCCCTCTTCTCATGCCTCTCATCACTCACCACTCATCTCATGCCTCTCATCACACACCACTCATCTCATGTCCCTAATCACATATCCTTCATCACATACCCCTCATCACACACCCCTTATCTCACGCCTCTCATCACCCCCCCTTCATCTCATGCCTCTCATCACACGCCTCTCATCACACACCCCTCATCTCATGCCTCTCATCACACACCCCTCATCTCATGCCTCTCATCACACACCCCTCATCTCATTTCTCTCATCACCCCCCCCCCTCATCTCATGCCTCTCATCACACAACCGTCATCTCATGCCTCTCATCACCCCCCCCCCCTTCATCTCATGCCCCTCATCACACACCCCTCATCTCATGCCCCTCATCACACGCCTCTCATCACACACCCCTCATCTCATGCCCCTCATCACACACCCCTCATCTCATGCCCCTCATCACATGTCCCTAATCACACACCCCTCATCTCATGCCTCTCATCACACACCCCTCATCTCATGTCCCTAATCACACACCCCTCATTTCATGCCCCTCTTCACACACCCCTCATCTCATGTCCCTAATCACACACCCATCATCTCATGCCTCTCGTCACAAACCCCTCATCTCATGCCTCTCATCACACACCCCTCATCTCATGTCTCTCATCACCCCCCCTCAACTCATGCCCCTCATCACACACCCCTCATCTCATGTACCTAATCACACACCCCTCATCTCATACCTCTCATCACACACCGCTCATCTCATGTCCCTAATCACACACCCCTCATCTCATGCCCCTCATAACACACCCCTCATCTCATGCCTCTCATCACACACCCCTCATCTCATGCCTCTCATCACACACCCCTCATCACACACCACTCATCTCATGCCTCTCATCACACACCACTCATCTCATGCCCCTCATCACACAACACTCATCTCATGCCCCTCATCACACACCCCTCATCATATGCCTCTCATGATACACCCCTCATCTCATGCCTCTCATCACACACCCCTCATCTCATGCCTCTCATCACACACCCCTCATCTCATGCTTCTCATCACACACATCTCATCTCATGTCCCTAATCACAAACCCCTCATCTCATGCCTCTCATCATACACCCCTCATCTCATGCCCCTCATTACACGCCTCTCATCACACACCCCTCATCACACACCCCTCATCTCATGCCCCTCATCACATACCCCTCATCTCATGTCCCTAATCACACACCCCTCATCTCATGCCTCTCATCACCTTCCCCTCAACTCATGCCCCTCATCACACACCCCTCATCTCATGCCCCTCTTCACACACCCCTCATCTCATGCCTCTCAACACCCCTCATCTCATGCCTCTCATCACAAACCCCTCATCTCATGCCTCTCATCATACACCCCTCATCTCATGCCTCTCATCACACACCCCTCATCACACACCCCTCATCACCCCCCCTCAACTCATGCCCCTCATCACACACCCCTCCTCTCATGCCTCTCATCACACACCTCTCATCTCATGTCCCTAATCACACACCCCTCATCACATGCCCCTCATCACACACCCCTCATCTCATGCCTCTCAACACCCCTCATCTCATGCCTCTCATCACACACCCCTCATCTCATGCCTCTCATCACACACTCATCTCATGCCTCTCATCACACACCTTTCATCTCATGCCTCTCATCACACACTCCTCATCTCATGCCTCTCATCACACACCCCTCATCTCATGCCCCTCATCACACACCTGTCATCTCATGCCTCTCAACACCCCTCATCTCATGCCTCTCATCACACACCCCTCATCTCATGCCTCTCATCACACACTCATCTCATGCCTCTCATCACACACCTTTCATCTCATGCCTCTCATCACACACTCCTCATCTCATGCCTCTCATCACACACCCCTTATCTCATGCCTCTCATCACACACCCCTTATCTCATGCCCCTCATCACACACCCCTCATCTCATGCCTCTCATCACACACCCCTCATCTCATGCCTCTCATCACACACCCCTCATCTCATGTCCCTAATCACACACCCCTCATCTCATGCCCCTCATCACACACCCCTCATCTCATGCCCCTCATCACACACCCCTCATCTCATGCCCCTCTTCACACACCCCTCATCTCATGCCTCTCATCACACACCACTCATCTCATGCCTCTCATCACACGACTCTCATCTAATGCCTCTCGTCACACACCCCTCATCTCATGCCTCTCATCACACACCCCTCATCTCATGCCTCTCATCACACACCCCTCATCTCATGCCCCTCATCACACACTCCTCATCTCATGCCTCTCATCTCACACCTCTCATCTCATGCCTCTCATCACACACCCCTCATCTCATGCCTCTCATCACACACCCCTCATCTCATGCCTCTCATCACACACTCCTCATCTCATGCCTCTCGTCACACACCCCTCATCACACACCCCTCATCACACACCTGTCATCTCCTACACCTCATCACACACCCCTCATCTCATGCCCCTCATCACACACCCTTATCTCATGCCTCTCATCACACACCCCTCATCTCATGCCCCTCATCACACACCCCTCATCTCATGACTCTCATCACACACCCCTCATCTCATGCCTCTCATCACACACTCCTCATCTCATGCCTCTCATCACACACCCCTCATCACACACCTGTCATCTCCTACCCCTCATCACACACCCCTCATCTCATGCCCCTCATCACACACCCTTATCTCATGCCTCTCATCACACACCCCTCATCTCATGCCCCTCATCACACACCCCTCATCTCATGACTCTCATCACACACCCCTCATCTCCTACCCCTCATCACACACCCCTCATCTCATGCCCCTCATCACACACCCTTATCTCATGCCTCTCATCACACACCCCTCATCTCATGCCCCTCATCACCCACCCCTCATCTCATGACTCTCATCACACACTCCTCATCTCATGACTCTCATCACACACCCCTCATCTCCTACCCCTCATCACACACCCCTCATCTCATGCCTCTCATCACACACCCCTCATCTCATGACTCTCATCACACACCCCTCATCTCATGCCTCTCATCACACACCACTCATCTCATGCCTCTCATCACACACCACTCATGTCATGCCTCTCATCACACACTCCTCATCTCATGCCTCTCATCACACACCCCTCATCACACACCTGTCATCTCCTACCCCTCATCACACACCCCTCATCACACACCCCTCATCTCATGACTCTCATCACACACCCCTCATCTCATGCCTCTCATCACACACCCCTCATCACACACCTGTCATCTCCTACCCCTCATCACACACCCCTCATCTCATGCCCCTCATCACACACCCCTCATCTCATGACTCTCATCACACACCCCTCATCTCATGCCTCTCATCACACACCCCTCATCACACACCTGTCATCTCCTACCCCTCATCACACACCCTTCATCTCATGCCTCTCATCACACACCACTCATCTCATGACTCTCATCACACACCCCTCATCTCATGCCTTTCATCATACCCCTTGCCTCATGCCTTTCTCTACAAACCCTTTATCACGCAACCATCTTCATGCAACGCTTTTCAGACAAACCTTTTCTCAAGTCCCTCGTCACATGACCCACACTTGCTCCAAAACTCCATCACATGCCCCTCAGCTCCCCACCTAGCCATAAAATGACCCCTACATGCCCTCAGACCCTAAAATTCCTCCACATGACACTTCAATCAGTACATTTAACAACCTTGACCTCTTTCAAAAGGTAATACTCCATGCATACTAACCACGTGGCCATTACACTACCCTCATCACATGCAGAGTCACGTGTATCTTAACATACTTGCAACTCTTTTTATTTTTTACTGATTTTACGCCTGTGTTTTATTACGTAAAATATGATCAAGTCTAGATTAGGTCCCATGGGCCTGATCCTAAGTCGTACGCAGCTGTGGTTGTCCTTGCGTCTTACTTCCCCTGGTGTTCTTGCTATACTTCCAAGTACGCAGGATGCTCAGCGTCAGCAGATGCTACATTACTGCCTTGCGCGCCATGTCATGGAAGCTTACACCAGACCTATGGCGGGTACAGCTTCTCCGCCTGAGTACGGCCTCTAGTGTGAGCGGCTGAGCATCTCTGTACATACAGTAATTGCTTTAAGTGAAATGCTGCGACACTACCATTGGGAATACAGGGGGAAATGTATAAAGCAGTGAAAAGAGTGGAGAAGTGAGCCTATGGGGAAGTTGCCCATAGCAACCAATCAGCATTGAAGTAACATTTATCAAGTGCATTCTATAAAATGATAGGTAGCAGCTGATTGGTTGCCATGGGCATGCTTCATACATCTCAAAGTAAATAGCCATGTGTCTTTTTAGCCATCCCCGTATTATCTCCCAGTCACCGGCCATGAACGCCCCTCACATGTCTGCTACAGGGCGTCTAAATGTGTTCTGCGACTCTGTACGAATAAAGGGGGTAATTCCAAGTTGATCGCAGCAGGACATTTTTTAGCAGTTGGGCAAAACCATGGCCCTCATTCCGAGTTGATCACTCGCAAGGCGAATTTAGCAGAGTTGCTCAGGCTAAGCCTACGCCTACTGGGAGTGTATCTTAGCTTCTTAAAATTGCGACCGATGTATTTGCAATATTGCGATTACAAACTACTTAGCAGTTTCAGAGTAGGTTCAGACTTACTCGGCATCTGCGATCAGTTCAGTGCTTGTCGTTCCTGGTTTGACGTCATAAACACACCCAGCGTTCGCCCAGACACTCCCCCGTTTCTCCGGCCACTCCTGCGTTTTTTCCGGAAACGGTAGCGTTTTTATCCACACGCCCCGAAAACGCAGTGTTTCCGCCCAGTAACACCCATTTCCTGTCAATCACACTACGATCGCCGGAGCGAAGAAAAAGCCGTGAGTAAAAATACTATCTTCATTGTAAAATTACTTGGCGCAGTCGCAGTGCGATTATTGCGCATGCGTACTAAGCGGAATTTCACTGCGATGCGATGAAAATTACCGAGCGAACGACTCGGAATGAGGGCCCATGTGCACTGCAGGGGGGGCAGATGTAACGTGCAGAGAGAGAGAGATTTGGGTGTGGTGAGTTCAATCTGCAATCTAAATTGCAGTGTAAAAATAAAGCAGCCAGTATTTACCCTGCACAGAAACAAAATAACCCACCCAAATCTAACTCTCTCTGCACATGTTATATCTGCCTCCCCTGCAGTGCACATGGGTTTGCCCAACTGCTAAAAAATTTCCTGCTGCGATCAACTTGGAATTACCCCCAAAATCGGGGCAAATGCGCGGTGCGACTCAGATGCATGTGCAGACGAAAAACATTGCTTCACTGCGCCCGACATCGCAGCTGCGCCCCCCACTCAGAATCAGGCCCTATACTGTAGTATTGTCCATTTTCCAAAACAAGTTAGCAGCCCGTCAAAATGACAGAACAACAGAACAGCCAACTGATGGCGCCTGTCGGAGCAATTCAAGTGTTGTTCCTTACATTGGCATCAGTATGATTTGCCGATGGACAGGATGCCGGCTGTCAGTATACCGACAGCAGCATCCCATCCATCAGAATCCCAACAGCCCCACAGGAAGCCCCCTAACCCTCACCTTTACCCTACCCTAACCCTCCCTTGGGGGTGCCTGACCCTAACCCTCTCCGCTTGGTGCCTCACCCTAACCCTCCCTTCCCCGCTGCCTAAACCTAAACCCCCCGCTTGGTGCCTAAACCTAACCCTCCCTCCCCGGTGCCTAACCCTATCCTTTCCGTCGCTGCAGCCTGACCCTACCGTTTCCGTCGCTGCAGCCTAACCTTATCCTTTCCGTCACTGCAGCCTAACCCTATCCTTTCCGTCGCTGCAGCCTAACCCTATCCTTTCCGTCGCTGCAACCTAACCCTATCCTTTCTGTCGCTGCAGCCTAACCCTATCCTTTCCGTCGCTGCAGCCTAACCTTATCCTTTCCGTCGCTGCAGCCTAACCTTATCCTTTCCGTCGCTGCAGCCTAACCCTAACCCCCCTTAGAACGATTGGGATGCCGGCAGTTGGTATTTTGACGCCGGCATCCCGTTTGATGTCGGTATAGTGACTCTGGGTTTCTGTCCTCCCTCAGGATCCCAGCGTCGGTATATAGACCCCCCGGGATCCCATTCGTCGGAAAGCTAACTGCTTCCCGTATTATCATAATCAAACGTTAACACACAATTACAGAAATGAAATCTATAGCGACACTTAATGACATCACGCCAGCTCGCCATTTAGTGATACTTTCTCCCTGGACTATAAATACTTTCATTTCTGCACATTTGTCACTTAACACATTTAAACGTATGATCAAATAGAAGCAGGTTTTCCCTGTTACTCGGTATTTGCAGAACATATGCAGGCTTGCCATAAATAATTACCTAATTAAGCTATATGACTGATGATTTGTGTCTGTGAAGTTAAAACTGGCCAGGCGGTTAGAATAACAGAGCGTTCACACCCCGGGGATCTCAGCCGAAAATAGTGACAATGGATATCACACTCTCCCACTAGTAGACGCTTTATTTACAGCCGACAGAGGAGAAACTCTTAAAAATTCCAATTTAGATCCTTTCGCTTTGTTACATTAACGTTTGTGAAGTAATAGGAAGGGAAGAACAATTGTCTGGACATAAAATATTATCTTTTATTTATAAGGTGTCACCAGGGTTCTGTAGCCTCGCACAGGGGAATAGAACAGACAACCACTTACTGTACATATTGATACAGGCAAGGTCACACCACCGTCACATAGAAACATAGGGCCGGATTTGGACTGACTAAGGACGCAGTGGAGCGATGTTCTGCATACAGTGTATGCGCCAAAGTCAGAATGTACACAAGCACCACGGAATGGGGCTCATAATGACAGTGTACAATAGCATAAGTGTAGGTAAGACAGAGGGTAGAGGGCCCTGCTCGTACAAGCTTACAATCTATCAATCTTCTAAAGAGGACAAGTGGACTAGTTTCCCATGGCGACCAGTCAGATTCTACTTATCCATTACAATGTACTAGAGTGAATTCTTTGCTGCGGGCAACTTCAGCACAGGTTTGATACACTTCCCAATAGGGAGAACAGAGTATAGGAGGCTAGAACCTGCATGCTAGGAGGCTGGATGAAAGTGTCATGGAGCGCGGGGATTGCAGAGGGTAGGAGCGCAGAGGGCTGGGGGGAGTCTGTGAGGAAATGAGGCTGGAAGTATAAGGAGGAACCAAGAGGTTTGGACTGCATCACCTCAGCCACTGTTCCCAGTGACACATCATCAAGCTGAGTTATCTTCATCCTTCTTGCTGCTACTAAAGGTGTCCAAAGGCTCTCACAGAGGGACAGGTAGGCCTGACCACCATTTACATCTCACGCTAAGCATGATACAGTCCAAAAAGCGACCCATTACCTGCATGGAAACGTCTCTTCTCGATTTACTGAGTATCAGGGATGAACTATATTGTGGTGAAATTTCATATAAATGCAGGTTTGTGGCAGTAGAGGGCGCTCTGCAGAGTTGCAAAGTTCCGATGATACATTATTCAAGTTCTGCTTTTGCTTCATCGCTCCATGTGGATGTCTGCAATGTGCGCGTAGGTTTATAGAGTCTACATACAGTATGTATGGTCATTATTACTGCTTCACAGCACTGAGACAACAGTTTGGGGGTTATCTCAGAGGCAGAACTCTAGGAGGCAATGGAGTCATCTGCCGCCGGGCTCCTGCTCTGAAGGGGGGCACCTCTTCTCCCATTCTGTGACACCATTAAATTAAGTTAATTGATAGCATCCGTTATCTTTATAGTGGCCGACTTTCTCACTGGTCCCTGCACCTTACCAATCACACCCTCTTTATTATACTGAATATACACATTTTACAAGTACAGGTTGAGTATCCCATATCCAAATATTCCGAAATACGGAATATTCCGAAATACGGACTTTTTTGAGTGAGACTGAGATAGTGAAACCTTTGTTTTTTGATGGCTCAGTGTACACAAACTTTGTTTAATACTCAAAGTTATTAAAAATATTGTATTAAATGACCTTTAGGCTGTGTGTATAAGGTGTATATGAAACATAAATGAATTGTGTGAATGTACACACACTTTGTTTAATGCACAAAGTTATAAAAAATATTGGCTAAAATGACCTTCAGGCTGTGTGTATAAGGTGTATATGAGACATAAATGCATTCTGTGCTTAGATTTAGGTCCCATCACCATAATATCTCGTTATGGTATGCAATTATTCCAAAATACAGAAAAATCCGATATCCAAAATTCCTCTGGTCCCAAGCATTTTGGATAAGGGATACTCAACCTGTATCACACCCAGGATTAGAAACCACGACCTATTACACTGGAAGCAGACACCTTACTGATGAAGCTGTTTGCTCCTGTATAGGAAATATGAGAATTGTAACTATATGAAGTTACTTCTCTGACAATTACACGTAACTTCATATAGTTAGTATTCTCATGCTTCCCGTACAGGAGCAAATAGCTCCATCAGTAAAGTGTATTTGCTGTTAGTGTAACAGGTCATGGGTTCTAATCCTGGGTATGACTGCTAAGAAATGTGTGATTTAAAATAAAAGACAATTAATTGTATAGGCACCAAAATTTATCTTGCCTCCGGGTAACTGGGACAAACTTACGCCACTGGGTTATCTAATAGGTTTCCGAAATTAAGGAACCAGTGTGATTTTGGAAAAACTAGGCTGGTTGCCACTTTAATTTTATGTGAACTGGGTGTAGTATGTTATGCGGTCGGTCTCCCGGCAGCCAGCATACCAGCACCGGAATCCTGACCGCAGGCATACCGACAGCTGGGCAAGCGCAAATTAGCTACTGTACGCGCGCTACGCTATCTATTCTCCCTCCAGGGGGGTCGTGAACCCCCAAGAGGGAGAAAAGCTGTCGGTATGCCTGCGGCCGGGATTCCGGCGTCGGTATGCTGGTCGTCGGGAGCCCGGCCACTGGCAAACAGAAGACCGCTTATGTGAACTTGCCAAAATCACTGGGCATCTAAGGAATAGTGCCTTATATGGTTTAGCAGCAGACACTCCAAGAATGACCACTGTAAGTATTATGGATCAGTTCTACACAGAGGGGCTCTAGAGACTGATGGAGTATGTTCCGACACTGTGCCTTGGATATATCATACCTGCCAACTCTCCTCATTTTCAGTGTCCGGCGGTGCGGGTGGGGGGGGTGGGGGCAGTTTGGAGACCCTCTAGATGCTGTTCTGTTCACTGGGAGAGAGGGACAGGGCACATGCCAGTTGCTCTCAGAGCACTGGGCATGCCCCCACAGCGGCAAAAAACAGGAGCGTGTTCCGCAATCGTGGCACCCTCCGCGAGGCCACACCACTACCCACGAGGCCACACCCCCTATTTTCGGTGCATGCCTCCGGCGCGCATCTGTGTCCCTCCTCCCAACTTTCTAAAGTTGTGCGGTACTGCATGATATATGTTACAAAGTACTGTGCGTGTGTGAGAGAGATCCTGTTTCAGCAATGTTTAGAGTTGAACACCTGTTCTGAATTTGGTGTTGATCAGGGTATATAAACTGGCAAGCCGTAACATCCACCATTACCCCCTGAGGAAGTCATACTGCATACATTGGCAAAATAAGGGCATCTGGGGGGTTATGATGAAATCACCAATTTCTTTAAATGACCAAGGGGCCGGTTTATCACCATCTGCATCCAAAGATACGGATGGCATATGATAATCGACCCAATCCACAGGGACAGAGCTTGTGAAAAAGCTCTGTCCAGGGCGTAGCTACCACAGGTGCAGGGAGTGCAGCTGCTATGGGGCCTGGAGCTGAGAGGGGCCACCTTCCCTGTCACAGTTACATGTGTTATATACAGGGCATAGCTACCACAGGTGCAGGGAGTGCAGCTGCTATGGGGCCCAGAGCTGAGAGGGGCCACCTTCCCTGTCACAGTTACATGTGTTATATACAGGGCGTAGCTACCACAGGTGCAGGGAGTGCAGCTGCTATGGGGCCCGGAGCTGAGAGGGGCCACCTTCCCTGTCACAGTTACATGTGTTATATACAGGGCGTAGCTACCATAGGTGCAGGGAGTGCAGCTGCTATGGGGCCCAGAGCTGAGAGGGTCCACCTTCCCTGTCACAGTTACATGTGTTATATACAGGGCGTAGCTACCATAGGTACAGGCAGTGCAGCTGCTATGGGGCCTAGAGCTGAGAGCGGCTACCTACCCAGTCAGTTACATGTGTTATATACAGGGCGTAGTTACCATAGGTGCAGGGAGTGCAGCTGCTATGGGGCCCGGAGCTGAGAGGGGCCACATTCCCTGTCACAGTTACATGTGTTATATACAGGGTGTAGCTACCATAGGTGCAGGGAGTGCAGCTGCTATGGGGCCCAGAGCTGCATGGGGCCACCTTCCCTGTCACAGTTACATGTGTTATATACAGGGCGTAGCTACCATAGGTGCAGGGTGTGCAGCTCTATGGGGCCTAGAGCTGGGAGGAGCCACCTTCCCTGTCACAGTTACATGTGTTATATACAGGGCGTAGCTACCACAGGTGCAGGGAGTGCAGCTGCTATGGGGCCCAGAGCTGAGAGGGGCCACCTTCCCTGTCACAGTTACATGTGTTATATACAGGGCGTAGCTACCACAGGTGCAGGGAGTGCAGCTGCTATGGGGCCCGGAGCTGAGAGGGGCCACCTTCCCTGTCACAGTTACATGTGTTATATACAGGGCGTAGCTACCATAGGTGCAGGGAGTGCAGCTGCTATGGGGCCCAGAGCTGAGAGGGTCCACCTTCCCTGTCACAGTTACATGTGTTATATACAGGGCGTAGCTACCATAGGTACAGGCAGTGCAGCTGCTATGGGGCCCAGAGCTGAGAGCGGCCACCTACCCAGTCAGTTACATGTGTTATATACAGGGCGTAGTTACCATAGGTGCAGGGAGTGCAGCTGCTATGGGGCCCGGAGCTGAGAGGGGCCACATTCCCTGTCACAGTTACATGTGTTATATACAGGGTGTAGCTACCATAGGTGCAGGGAGTGCAGCTGCTATGGGGCCCAGAGCGGCATGGGGCCACCTTCCCTGTCACAGTTACATGTGTTATATACAGGGCGTAGCTACCATAGGTGCAGGGTGTGCAGCTCTATGGGGCCTAGAGCTGGGAGGAGCCACCTTCCCTGTCACAGTTATATGTGTTATATACAGGGCTTAGCTACCATAGGTGCAGAGTGTGCAGCTGCTATGGGGCCCAGAGCTGCGAGGGGCCACCTTCCCTGTCACAGTTACATGTGTTATATACAGGGCGTAGCTACCATAGGTGCAGGGAGAGCAGCTGCTATGGGGCCCAGAGCTGGGAGGGTCCACCTTTCCTGTCACAGTTACATGTGTTATATACAGGGTGTAGCTACCATAGGTACAGGCAGTGCAGCTGCTATGGGGCCTAGAGCTGAGAGCGGCCACCTTCCCAGTCAGTTACATGTGTTATATACAGGGCGTAGTTACCATAGGTGCAGGGAGTGCAGCTGCTATGGGGCCAGAGCTGAGAGGGGCCACCTTCCCTGTCACAGTTACATGTGTTATATACAGGGAGTAGCTACCATAGGTGCAGGCAGTGCAGCTGCTATGGGGCCAGAGCTGAGAGGGGCCACCTTCCCTGTCACAGTTACATGTGTTATATACAGGGTGTAGCTACCATAGGTGCAGGGAGTGCAGCTGCTATGGGGCCCAGAGCTGAGAGGGCCCACCTTTCCTGTCACAGTTACATGTGTTATATACACTTTTTCATGATTGGTAGATACATAGGGGCCTTTACAAACTCTTCCCTTGGGGCCTACTATATATAGTTGTGTCCCTGGACCTGCTCATTCTAATGTGGTATAAAATGAACTGAGGCACTGTATGTCATAATGTGAATTGGGGGTACTGTGTGGCATTATGTGTACTGGCAGCTTTACAATGTGACATTATGGGCCTAATTCAGATCTGATCGCAGCAGCAAATTTGTTAGCTAATGGGCAAAACCATGTGCACTGCAGGTGGGGCAGATATAACATGTGCAGAGAGAGTTAGATTTGGGTGGGTCATTTTGTTTCTGTGCAGGATAAATACTGTCTGCTTTATTTTTACACTGCAATTTAGATGTCAGTTTGAACACAGCCCACCCAAATCTTTCTCTCTGCACATGTTACACCTGCCCCCCCTGCACTGCACATGGGTGGTCATTCCGAGTTGTTCGCTCGGTAATTTTCTTCGCATCGCAGCGATTTTCCGCTAATTGCGCATGCGCAATGTTCGCACTGCGAGTGCGCCAAGTAAATTTGCTAAGAAGTTTGGTATTTTACTCACGGCATTACGAGGTTTTTTCTTCGTTCTGGTGATCGTAATGTGATTGACAGGAAGTGGGTGTTTTTGGGCGGAAACAGGCCGTTTTATGGGAGTGTGTGAAAAAACGCTACCGTTTCTGGGAAAAACGCGGGAGTGGCTGGAGAAACGGGGGAGTGTCTGGGCGAACGCTGGGTGTGTTTGTGACGTCAAACCAGGAACGAAACTGACTGAACTGATCGCAGATGCCGAGTAAGTGTTTAGCTACTCAGAAACTGCTAAGAAGTGTCTATTCGCAATTCTGCTAATCTTTCGTTCGCAATTTTGATAAGCTAAGATTCACTCCCAGTAGGCGGCGGCTTAGCGTGTGCAATGCTGCTAAAAGCAGCATGCGAGCGAACAACTCGGAATGAGGGCCATGGTTTTTGCTCATTAGCTAACAAATTTGCTGCTGCAATTAGATCTGAATTAGGCCCCATGTCAACTAGGGCATTACTATGGTTCAGAAAATAAAGTAGGGCAATATTATAGGGCATACAATTAACAACTGCTGCAGAGAGGTGTCTCTATAGCAGCACTGGGACAGGGGACCCTTCAATATGTTTCTATGGGGCCCACAAAGTACTGGCTACGCCCTTGACTGTACTGCTGCGCACGAGCCGCCACTGCCGACATCGCCTCTGCCGGGTCAACCCCCTCCAACGGGTGATCATACTCACCAAACCCGGGGATCGGTGGGCGGAGATCCTGGAGGGCTGCTGGTCGTCAGGCTCCCTGCTGATGTGACCTCCGGTGCTGTAAAGTGAGATGCTGCTTTGCAGCATCACTTTACTGCAGAGGAGGTCACAGGAGCAACAGGAAGCACCAACGACCAGCAGCCAGCTCCAGATCAGCACCGACCACCGGACTCTCGGAGCAGGGCCGGTTCTAGACCCTGTGGCGCACAGGACGAAAGTTCCCTTTGCCCCCCCCCGCCCCCAACAGGCAAAACAGGGTTAGTGCACGATAGGCGCGTGGCAAAATAGATGCATGGCTTCATAGGGAAGAGGCTTTGCCCCCCTGTAGCTGTACCCCCTGTAGCCGTACCCCCAGTAGAGTTGTGCCCCCTGTAGCCGTACCCCCAGTAGAGTTGTGCCCCCTGTAACTGTACCTCTGGTAGAGTTGTGCCCCCTGTAGCTGTACTTCTGGTAGAGTTGTGCCGCCTGTAGTTTTGTCCACTGTAGCTGTACCTTGGACAGTACAGACATGACAAGGCGTGCACAGAACATTTTATTAGGAGGTGCACCGTCAGAGGGGTGTGTTTAGCACCACCTACTGGGCCAGATACATATGCCCCCAGCGGTGCCAGATACACATATGCCCCCAGCGGTGCCAGATACATATATGCCCAGTGCTGCCAGATACACAAATGCCCCCAGCGGTGCTCTGCTCACCCTCCTCTGCTGCCGTCAATTCCCTTGTCTGGCGCTGAGGGGAGGAGAGTGCAGCGCGCGTCTCTCCTGTGCCTCACCTCACTCACAGTGTCCCTGGCTGTCAGCCAATCAAAGCTCACAGACCGGCAGCCAATCAAGAGCCGGTCCACGAGCACTGATTGGCTGACAGCCGAGAGACATTTTAAATTACTGCCGTAGACGGGGACAAAGTGAGGGGCAGGAGAGACATGCACTGTGCTCTCCTCTCTTCAGCATCAGAGATGGGAATTGGCGGCGGCAGCAGCAGCAGAAGGCGTGTGTGCGGGGCTGCCGGACATTAGGGTGTGCCTGTGCGCACCAGGCACCCCCCGTGTGCACGCCTATGGACATGACTGAGGACATGAGTATAGGACCCCGGGGACTGCAGAGCAGGCATCACCCACCTGCCTAACACGAACGGAGGGTCGTCCGCTATGTCCGCCCCCGCCGCAGTGGGTGTGGGGAGCTGCAGTCCTGATGGGGAGTCCCTGGCTACTCCTGCCGTCATTCCCCGGCCGATGCTGCTGTGTGACTGGAGGAGGAGCGGCCCAACCGGAGTTGCTCAGAGGCTGCCCGCAGCGCGTGACGTCAGACGCTAGCCCCGGTGGTCGAAGGGAGGTGTAGTCCAGTCAGGCGCAGCAAGTGTCAGGCGGCGCAGCACCGGCAGCGCCCTTCAGGATGCGGTGTGTAAGGATGTGCCCTGTGGGCACATCTGTGTTGTCCCTAGTTGGGGACAGCGCTGGGGCAGCTTGTCTGTCCCCAGCGCTGGGTGAGTGGCGGCGGGTGTCCGGTGCAGGGATTACACTTTTCCCTGCACCGGACCAGAGGCTTTTAAATGTTGGCGCCCTCCGGGAGCCAATCGCGGCTCCCGGGGCGGCGGCCAATCAGGGAGAGACGCGGCGAGCCAATCGGCGCTCGCCGCGTCATAGGCCCCGCCTCCGGCGTCTGACGTCAGACGCCGGGCGGGACCAAGAAGGGGAGGCCGCGCCGAAGAGCGCGAGGAAGAGAAGACACGGCCGGGAGCAGCGGAGGAGGTCGTCGGCGCGCCGGAGCGCAGAAGAGGATCCGGCGCCGAGGAGAAGACGACGACCGCGGGGAGAGGAGGTCCTGAGGCCGCGGAAGAGGCCAGAAGACGTCGGCCTGCAGAAAGAAGATGTCCAGCGGCGGCTGGACGCAGGGAAGAGACGGAGGCACCGCTGGCCAGGACGGGTCAGCGGCAGAAGACGGTGGAGGCCCCCAGGTTAGGTAAGGCCTCAGTGAGGCTATCCTCCCCCTCCCCTTTTCCTCCCTCGACCACCAGGGACGGGCATTAGGCCCGAGGACACAATTCAGGCGCTAGGCCTGGGCGCAGTTAGGAGTTTGGGCCCCCAATATTTGATGAGGTGGTTTGGGCATTAGGCCCAAGCCACCCCACTCATGCGGCACCAGTTAGGCGGGCACTAGGCCCGGGGAACAATCTAGGCACTAGGCCTGTGGCTAATAGAGGGCGTTAGGCCCTAGGGTATTTGTGGCCAAATCAGGGATACGATAAGGTGACCCTGGGCACAAGGCCCAGGTCACCCAACGGGCGGCAAGTAGGCGGGCGCTAGGCCCGTGGGCAAAGTCAGGCCTCCGGCCTGTGGGCAGTTAGGGGGCGCTAGGCCCAGCGAAGCAGTGTTTCCCTGAGGTGAGTAAAGGTGGTACTGGGCGCTAGGCTCAGGCCACCCTGAGAGTACGGTAGGTGGGTGAGCTGTGCGGTCCCCACTACTGGGTGTTCTGGGTCGGGTAGATAAAGGGACAGCACCGTTTTATGTTGTAACTCCGATAGTGTGTTATATGTTGTTACCGTGCAGGGCAAAGTGTATGTGTTGTGTAAGTTGTGCATAGTTGTGTTGCACCACACCCACAGAGCTAGTTTGAGGGCTCCGCTGTTGTAGATAGTATAGGGTGTGACACTAGGTCAGAGTTAGGCCCTGCACGGCTGTTTCTCTTTGCCTCCTTACAGGGACCTGTAAGTGGAGAAGATTGGAGTGCAAGACTCGTGACGGTGAGTAGCATCCGTGTACGTCTGTCCCTTGTTTGTCCCCGAGCGCCGGAGTTAGGATTGCTCACGGACGTGAGAATCCCTTTCATCACACTACGTGCGAAAGCGCGAGTGTGTGAAAGCTTGGGTAGCTGAGGCTTTGTGCCGGTGATGACCATTCACCCAGCCGGTGAAGGTCGCAGCCACCCCTGGGGTATCCCCTGTTCCAGTGGAAGAAGGGTCGATACCCCCTTTAATGTAAACCATTCTCTCCTCAGCTCGGTCGACGGTCAGCTCCAAGAGGGAATCGCCGTGTCCGGATCCGACTGAAGAATTCCAGGTCCGTTGAAGGTTCCGGTACCTGAAGGTGAGAGAGAGCGGCGCCTGGTGAGTACAGAGTCTACACCTGCACGGCAGCAGGCACCACCACACGCACCGCACCTCTCACACTTGGCGTAGTCGGCAGGATCAAAGAGACCGGATCACGGACACGATGTGGAACGCCACCAAGAAGACCTCCCTGCGGACGGCTCCGGAGAAGACTCACCCCCGGACGTGTGCGGACCAGAGCGACTGGGTGACGGTGTCTGGGGCAGACATCCTGAAGATGGTGCAGCGGTCGGTCCAGCGTGAAAAAGAAGAGCGCCGGGAGAAGGGGCGCAAGAAGGCCGCTGTGACGCCCTGCAAGAAATGTCGGCAAACAGGTCACTTTGCCGACGAGTGTACTTGGCGAGAGACGTCCCCAAAGAAGGTGGTCCAGGAAGCGGACCGAAGACGTCAGAAGGGCCAAGCGAAGAAGGAGTCCTGGTGTTTGCTCTGCGGAAACTACGGGCATGAGCACAACAGTTGTCCTTGGGACGAAGAGTTGAGCGAAGACGAGGTTGATTCCTGGTGTGAAAACTGTGGAGATCCCCGACATCGGCTCCTGGAATGTCCATGGACTGAAGACCGGACGGACTACGAGGCCACGGTGAAGCAGCTGACGGAGTCTCGTCAGCAGCTTTGGGACCGGGTGGCTGCAGAGCCTGTGTGTGCGCTCTGCGAGGCGAGAGGACATGCGCTTCCCGATTGTCCGTGGAACGAAGACCGGATGATTGCGGATGGTCGCGCCCAGAGATGGGAGGAGGAAACCAGGAAAATGGAGCGGAAGGCCTTGTTTGAAGTTAGTTCGCAGGTGCCCATTTCCTCTGAGCCGGAACCAACGGGTGAAGATTCCCCAGTGAAGGAGGTGGATCAGGAACCCGTCTTGGAGAAGGTGGCAGTGGCCCTCCCTTGTTGGAAGTGTCGGCGACCAGGACATGCGGCCAGTGAGTGCCCTTGGGAAGATGCCGCGGACCTACTCTGTCCCAAGAAAGTGACCCCAGTAAGGCAGAATCCTTTCCCGCATGAGGCGGAGGTGGACGACTGGGAGGTGAAGAGACCACGCTGCGAAGAAAAGCGTGAAGACCCAGTGACTGAGACGTCTGGAATCTCTCCACGATGGAACCGTACACGACCAGGACGTGCGGAACAGGAGTGTCCTGGGTACCAAGAGATGCCAGCGGAAGCGAAGGAGTACGCTGAGGAAGTAACGATGCCAGCGGAAGCGAAAGAGTACGCTGAGGAAGCAGAGGTGCCAGCGGAAGCGAAGAAGTACGCTGAGGAGGAAAGTAATACCCCAGTCCAAGTATCGGAGGAGGACTCAGACTACGGTGAGCTGTCCGCCGACGAATCCCTCCCAGAACAGATGGAGGACGACTCTGGCGTCGGAAGCGCCGACGAGAGTGACTGGCAGGATCGGGTGGAGTCATGCTCCCAGTTGAATGCCCTCCGTGAAGAGGAGGAGATAGTCCTGGAGCAAGAGTACCTGCCGGGAGTGCCGAGATGGACCGACGTACGGGGACAGGACTGTGATGCCGTGGGAGGACCCGTTCCAGAGGAAGACACAGGACCTTTGGAGATGCCCCACGAGGAAATTCGACATGTGGTGGCTGTTGCCCGGGAGGAAACGGATGCCCCGGAGGATTCCGCTGTTGGGTGGTGGTCGATACCACACCCGGAAGACAGGGACGAAGCCACAGACGATATCGGAGGCCAAGAGTGGGTGACTGTTGTCCCCGTGGAAGAAGATTCCCCTTGGTGGCCAACGTCAAGCGACCGTGAGGAGATGCCACTCCCCCAGAGGATCCGCCGATGGAGGTCAGGACGCAAGAGGAACCCGGAGCTGGAGGAGGAAGGATGTGGGGTCACAGCTGGTCCAGGCTGGGCCCCCGAATGCACCCTCGCCGGAGGGACCTCGGAATTCCCTGACCCGCGGACAATGGACGTCGTGAGGAACTTTGTAGGGACTACAAAGGAAAAAGGGGGGGGAAATGTAAGGATGTGCCCTGTGGGCACATCTGTGTTGTCCCTAGTTGGGGACAGCGCTGGGGCAGCTTGTCTGTCCCCAGCGCTGGGTGAGTGGCGGCGGGTGTCCGGTGCAGGGATTACACTTTTCCCTGCACCGGACCAGAGGCTTTTAAATGTTGGCGCCCTCCGGGAGCCAATCGCGGCTCCCGGGGCGGCGGCCAATCAGGGAGAGACGCGGCGAGCCAATCGGCGCTCGCCGCGTCATAGGCCCCGCCTCCGGCGTCTGACGTCAGACGCCGGGCGGGACCAAGAAGGGGAGGCCGCGCCGAAGAGCGCGAGGAAGAGAAGACACGGCCGGGAGCAGCGGAGGAGGTCGTCGGCGCGCCGGAGCGCAGAAGAGGATCCGGCGCCGAGGAGAAGACGACGACCGCGGGGAGAGGAGGTCCTGAGGCCGCGGAAGAGGCCAGAAGACGTCGGCCTGCAGAAAGAAGATGTCCAGCGGCTGGACGCAGGGAAGAGACGGAGGCGCCGCTGGCCAGGACGGGTCAGCGGCAGAAGACGGTGGAGGCCCCCAGGTTAGGTAAGGCCTCAGTGAGGCTATCCTCCCCCTCCCCTTTTCCTCCCTCGACCACCAGGGACGGGCATTAGGCCCGAGGACACAATTCAGGCGCTAGGCCTGGGCGCAGTTAGGAGTTTGGGCCCCCAATATTTGATGAGGTGGTTTGGGCATTAGGCCCAAGCCACCCCACTCATGCGGCACCAGTTAGGCGGGCACTAGGCCCGGGGAACAATCTAGGCACTAGGCCTGTGGCTAATAGAGGGCGTTAGGCCCTAGGGTATTTGTGGCCAAATCAGGGATACGATAAGGTGACCCTGGGCACAAGGCCCAGGTCACCCAACGGGCGGCAAGTAGGCGGGCGCTAGGCCCGTGGGCAAAGTCAGGCCTCCGGCCTGTGGGCAGTTAGGGGGCGCTAGGCCCAGCGAAGCAGTGTTTCCCTGAGGTGAGTAAAGGTGGTACTGGGCGCTAGGCTCAGGCCACCCTGAGAGTACGGTAGGTGGGTGAGCTGTGCGGTCCCCACTACTGGGTGTTCTGGGTCGGGTAGATAAAGGGACAGCACCGTTTTATGTTGTAACTCCGATAGTGTGTTATATGTTGTTACCGTGCAGGGCAAAGTGTATGTGTTGTGTAAGTTGTGCATAGTTGTGTTGCACCACACCCACAGAGCTAGTTTGAGGGCTCCGCTGTTGTAGATAGTATAGGGTGTGACACTAGGTCAGAGTTAGGCCCTGCACGGCTGTTTCTCTTTGCCTCCTTACAGGGACCTGTAAGTGGAGAAGATTGGAGTGCAAGACTCGTGACGGTGAGTAGCATCCGTGTACGTCTGTCCCTTGTTTGTCCCCGAGCGCCGGAGTTAGGATTGCTCACGGACGTGAGAATCCCTTTCATCACACTACGTGCGAAAGCGCGAGTGTGTGAAAGCTGGGTAGCTGAGGCTTTGTGCCGGTGATGACCATTCACCCAGCCGGTGAAGGTCGCAGCCACCCCTGGGGTATCCCCTGTTCCAGTGGAAGAAGGGTCGATACCCCCTTTAATGTAAACCATTCTCTCCTCAGCTCGGTCGACGGTCAGCTCCAAGAGGGAATCGCCGCGTCCGGATCCGACTGAAGAATTCCAGGTCCGTTGAAGGTTCCGGTACCTGAAGGTGAGAGAGAGCGGCGCCTGGTGAGTACAGAGTCTACACCTGCACGGCAGCAGGCACCACCACACGCACCGCACCTCTCACACGGTGCCTCCCTGGGCAAGAATCCTGCTTGCCTGTGGGAAGAGCAGCTCCTGCTCGGGAGGTGAGTATGGGTTTCTGTTTTGTGATTTTTTTTTTTATTTTTTTTTACACAGTGATCCAATGGACACACAGAGCTGATCACATTGCCGGCTCCCTGCATAGTCTTCTCTGTCCAGATCGCATTTCCCATTATAACTATGGGAAATGCGATCTGATTACTCAAAAAAAAAAAAAAGTGAATTAAAGGGTTTGGAGCATTTTTTCACAAAAACTGCTCCAAAAGCTCTTTAATACATTAGAGAGATACTGTACTAAAATAATGCAATTTTTTTTTATTTTTAAATAATGTTAATAAATACTAGGCCCCAATATCTAATATATATGTAACCCAGCGATGTGTAAGAAGTGAAGTGATTGCTGATGGGATCACTTCTCTACCTCAACCCTGCAGTGCTGCTGTTTGCTGACTGCACATGTGTGGCGGCCATTGCAGGGGAGAGTTCCTATGGAATGCTTCCTCTGGAATTTCTGCCATCTGTAGCCTATGCGGCTAACGCCATATGTGGTTTGCCGTGGGCAAGATCTGGAATGCTTTGCAAATGGTGTTTTGGAGTGAAATCCCACAAATATTATTTTCTCTGACGTCCTAAGTGGATGCTGGGACTCCGTAAGGACCATAGGGAATAGCGGCTCCGCAGGAGACTGGGCACAACTAAAAGAAAGCTTTTGGTCTAACTGGTGTGCACTGGCTCCTCCCTCTATGACCCTCCTCCAGACCTCAGTTAGAATCTTGTGCCCGGCTGAGCTGGATGCACACTAGGGGCTCTCCTGAGCTCCTAGAAAATAAAGTATATTTTAGGTTTTTTATTTTCAGTGAGATCTGCTGGCAACAGACTCACTGCTACGAGGGACTAAGGGGAGAAGAAGCGAACCTACCTGATTGAAGATAGTTTGGGCTTCTTAGGCTACTGGACACCATTAGCTCCAGAGGGATCGAACACAGGACCCGACCTCGATCGTTCGGTCCCGGAGCCGCGCCGCCGTCCCCCTTACAGAGCCAGAAGCATGAAGATGGTCCTGAAAATCGGCGGCAGAAGACTTCGGTCTTCAACAAGGTAGCGCACAGCACTGCAGCTGTGCGCCATTGCTCCTCATGCACACCTCACACTCCGGTCACTGATGGGTGCAGTGCGCTGGGGGGGGGGGCGCCCTGAGCAGCAATATTCATACCTTGCCTGGCAAAAAATCACAATATATAGTTCCAGAGGCTATATATGTGATAAATACCCCTGCCAGAATCCATTTAAAAAAAAGCGGGAGAAAAGTCCGCCGAAAAAGGGGCGGGGCTATCTTCCTCAGCACACTGGCGCCATTTTTCCCTCACAGCTCCGCTGGAAGGATCGCTCCCTGGCTCTCCCCTGCAGTTTCATGCATCAAAAAGGTAAAAAAGAGAGGGGGGGGCACTAAATTTAGGCGCAGCAATATATATATATATAAGTAGCTATAAGGGAAAACACTCAGTTATAGTGTTAATCCCTGTGTTATATAGCGCTTTGGTGTGTGCTGGCATACTCTCTCTCTGTCTCCCCAAAGGGCTTTGTGGGGTCCTGTCCTCTGCCAGAGCATTCCATGTGTGTGTGCGGTGTGTCGGTACGGCTGTGTCGACATGTTTGATGAGGCTTACGTGGAGGCGGAGCAGATGCCGATAAATGTGATGTCACCCCCTGCGGGGTCGACACCTGAGTGGATGGTTATGTGGAAGGAATTACGCGACAGTGTCGACTCCTTACATAAAAGGTTTGACGACATACCAAATATGGGACAGCCGGCTTCTCAGCCTGTGCCTGCCCAGGCGTCTCAAAAGCCATCAGGGGCTCTAAAACGCCCGCTACCTCAGATGGCAGACACAGATGTCGACACGGATACTGACTCCAGTGTCGACGACGATGAGACTAATGTAACTTCCAATAGGGCCACACGTTACATGATTGAGGCAATGAAAAATGTGTTGCATATTTCTGATGTTACCCCAGGTACCACAAAAAAGGGTATTATGTTTGGAGAGAAAAACCTACCAGTAGTTTTTCCTCCATCTGAGGAATTAAATGAAGTGTGTGAAGAAGCGTGGGCTTCCCCCGATAAGAAACTGGTAATTTCTAAAAGGTTACTAATGACGTACCCTTTCCCGCCAGAGGATAGGTCACGTTGGGAAACATCCCCTAGGGTGGATAAAGCGCTCACACGCTTGTCAAAGAAGGTGGCACTACCGTCTCCAGATACGGCCGCCCTAAAGGAACCTGCTGATAGAAAGCAGGAGGCTATCCTGAAGTCTGTATATACACACACAGGTATTATACTGAGACCAGCTATTGCTTCAGCATGGATGTGCAGTGCTGCAGCTGCGTGGTCAGATTCCCTGTCGGAAAATATTGATATCCTAGACAGGGACACTATATTGCTAACCGTAGAGCATATTAAAGACGCAGTCTTATACATGAGAGATGCACAGAGGGATATTTGCCGGCTGGCATCTAAAATAAGTGCAATGTCCATTTCTGCCAGGAGAGGGTTATGGGCTCGGCAGTGGACAGGTGATGCAGATTCTAAAAGGCACATGGAAGTTTTGCCTTATAAGGGTAAGGAGTTGTTCGGGGATGGTCTCTCGGACCTCGTTTCCACAGCAACAGCTGGGAAGTCTACATTTTTACCCCATGTTCCCTCACAGCCAAAGAAAGCACCGTATTATCAGGTACAGTCCTTTCGGCCCCATAAGGGCAAGCGGATTAAAGGCGCGTCCTTTCTGCCCAGAGGCAGAGGTAGAGGGAAAAAGCTGCAGCATACAGCCAGTTCCCAGGAGCAAAAGTCCTCCCCCGCTTCCTCCAAGTCCACCGCATGACGCTGGGGCTCCACAGGCGGAGCCAGGTACGGTGGGGGCCCGTCTCAAAAACTTCAGCAATCAGTGGGCTCGCTCACGGGTGGATCCCTGGATCCTTCAAGTAGTATCTCAGGGGTACAAGCTGGAATTCGAGACGTCTCCCCCCCGCCGTTTCCTCAAATCTGCCTTGCCAACAACTCCCTCAGGCAGGGAGGCAGTGTTAGAGGCAATTCACAAGCTGTATTCCCAGCAGGTGATAGTCAAAGTGCCCCTACTTCAACAAGGACGGGGTTACTATTCCACAATGTTTGTGGTACCGAAACCGGACGGTTCGGTGAGACCCATTTTAAATTTGAAATCCTTGAACACATATATAAAAAAAATCAAGTTCAAGATGGAATCGCTCAGGGCGGTTATTGCAAGCCTGGACGAGGGGGATTACATGGTATCACTGGACATCAAGGATGCTTACCTGCATGTCCCCATTTACCATCCTCACCAGGAGTACCTCAGATTTGTGGTACAGGATTGTCATTACCAATTCCAGACGTTGCCGTTTGGTCTATCCACGGCTCCGAGGGTATTTACCAAGGTAATGGCCGAAATGATACTCCTTCGAAAGAAGGGAGTTTTAATTATCCCGTACTTGGACGATCTCCTGATAAAGGCGAGGTCCAGGGAGCAGTTGTTGGTCGGGGTAGCACTATCTCGGGAGGTGCTACAACAGCACGGCTGGATTCTAAATATTCCAAAGTCACAGCTGGTCCCTACGACACGTCTACTGTTCCTGGGAATGGTTCTGGACACAGAACAGAAAAAAGTGTTTCTCCCGGAGGAGAAGGCCAAGGAGCTGTCATCTCTAGTCAGAGGCCTCCTAAAACCAAAACAGGTGTCGGTGCATCACTGCACGCGGATCCTGGGAAAGATGGTAGCTTCCTACGAAGCAATTCCATTCGGCAGGTTCCATGCAAAAACTTTTCAGTGGGACCTGTTGGACAAGTGGTCCGGATCGCATCTTCAGATGCATCGGCTGATAACCCTGTCTCCAAGGACCAGGGTGTCTCTGCTGTGGTGGCTGCAAAGTGCTCATCTTCAAGAGGGCCGCAGATTCGGCATACAGGACTGGGTTCTGGTGACCACGGATGCCAGCCTTCGAGGCTGGGGGGCAGTCACACAGGGAAGAAACTTCCAAGGACTATGGTCAAGTCAGGAGACTTCCCTACACATAAATATTCTGGAACTGAGGGCCATTTTCAATGCTCTAAGTCAGGCAAAACCCCTGCTTCAAAACCAGCCGGTACTGATCCAGTCAGACACCATCACGGCAGTCGCCCATGTAAACCGACAGGGCGGCACAAGAAGCAGGACGGCGATGGCAGAAGCCACAAGGATTCTCCGATGGGCGGAAAATCATGTGTTAGCACTGTCAGCAGTGTTCATTCCGGGAGTGGACAACTGGGAAGCAGACTTCCTCAGCAGACACGACCTCCACCCGGGAGAGTGGGGACTTCATCCGGAAGTCTTCCAACTGATTGTAAACCGTTGGGAAAAGCCACAGGTGGACATGATGGCGTCCCGCCTAAACAAAAAGCTAGAAAGATATTGCGCCAGGTCGAGAGACCCTCAGGCGATAGCTGTGGACGCTCTAGTGACACCGTGGGTGTACCGGTCGGTTTATGTGTTCCCTCCTCTTCCTCTCATACCAAAGGTACTGAGGATAATAAGGAGAAGAGGAGTAAGAACTATACTCATTGTTCCGGATTGGCCAAGAGGAGCTTGGTACCCGGAACTTTAAGAATGATCTCAGAGGACCCATGGCCTCTGCCGCTCAGACAGGACCTGCTGCAGCAGGGGCCGTATGTTCCAAGACTTACCGCGGCTGCGTTTGACAGCATGGCGGTTGAACACCGGATCCTGAAGGAAAAGGGCATTCCGGAGGAAGTCATTCCTACGCTGATTAAAGCTAGGAAAGAAGTGACCGCAAACCATTATCACCGCATTTGGCGAAAATATGTTGCGTGGTGTGAGGCCAGGAAGGCCCCAGCGGAGGAATTTCAGCTGGGCCGTTTTCTGCACTTCCTACAGTCAGGGGTGACTATGGGCCTCAAATTGGGTTCCATTAAGGTCCAGATTTCGGCTCTATCGATTTTCTTCCAGAGAGAACTGGCTTCACTACCTGAAGTTCAGACTTTTGTTAAGGGAGTGCTGCATATTCAGCCCCCTTTTGTGCCTCCAGTGGCACCTTGGGATCTCAACGTGGTGTTGGATTTCCTAAAGTCACATTGGTTTGAGCCACTTAAAACCGTGGAATTGAAATATCTCACGTGGAAAGTGGTCATGTTGTTGGCCTTAGCCTTGGCCAGGCGTGTATCAGAATTGGCGGCTTTGTCATGTAAAAGCCCTTATCTGATTTTCCATATGGATAGGGTAGAATTGAGAACTCGTCCCCAGTTTCTCCCTAAGGTGGTATCAGCTTTTCATCTGAACCAACCTATCGTGGTGCCTGCGGCTACAAAAGACTTGGAGGCTTCCAAGTTGTTGGACGTAGTCAGGGCCCTGAAAATTTATGTTTCCAGGACAGCTGGAGTCAGAAAGACTGACTCGCTATTTATCCTGTATGCGCCCAACAAGTTGGGTGCACCTGCTTCAAAGCAGACTATTGCTCGCTGGATCTGTAGTACGATTCAGCTTGCACATTCTGCGGCTGGACTGCCGCATCCTAAATCAGTGAAAGCCCATTCCACAAGGAAGGTGGGCTCTTCTTGGGCGGCTGCCCGAGGGGTCTCGGCTCTACAACTTTGCCGAGCAGCTACTTGGTCGGGGTCAAACACATTTGCTAAATTCTACAAGTTTGACACCCTGGCTGAGGAGGACCTAGAGTTTGCCCATTCGGTGCTGCAGAGTCATCCGCACTCTCCCGCCCGTTTGGGAGCTTTGGTATAATCCCCATGGTCCTTACGGAGTCCCAACATCCACTTAGGACGTCAGAGAAAATAAGAATTTACTCACCGGTAATTCTATTTCTCGTAGTCCGTAGTGGATGCTGGGCGCCCATCCCAAGTGCGGATTGTCTGCAATACTTGTATATAGTTATTGCCTAACTAAAGGGTTATTGTTGAGCCATCTGTTGAGAGGCTCAGTTGTTGTCATACTGTTAACTGGGTATAGTATCACGAGTTATACGGTGTGATTGGTGTGGCTGGTATGAGTCTTACCCGGGATTCAAAATCCTTCCTTATTGTGTCAGCTCTTCCGGGCACAGTATCCTAACTGAGGTCTGGAGGAGGGTCATAGAGGGAGGAGCCAGTGCACACCAGTTAGACCAAAAGCTTTCTTTTAGTTGTGCCCAGTCTCCTGCGGAGCCGCTATTCCCCATGGTCCTTACGGAGTCCCAGCATCCACTACGGACTACGAGAAATAGAATTACCGGTGAGTAAATTCTTATTTATTATATCATTAATGTGCATCATGGTCATTTTTGGGTCATATATGATGCAATGTCACCCTGTTTGTGTGGCCAAGTACTGCCCGTCCTTTATTTTGTTGGTTACCTATTATGCTGTCTCTTACCTACATATATTACTTATCAAAGGTGTATTTTCTATTAGGTAACGGTTTTACAGAACATAATAAAATAGTATATTACAGATGGAGCCATCTTTATCTTGGCCAGGGCAGTTGGACTTAGGTGGTCATTCCGAGTTGATCGCTAGCTGCATTCATTCACTGTGCAGCGATAAGGCAAAAAAAGGCACTTCTGCGCATGCGTATGCGGCGCAATGCAACGCGCGACGTACTATTACAACGAACGATGTAGTTTCACACATGGTCTAGCGAAGCTTTTCAGTCGCACTGCTGGCCGCAGAGTGATGGACATGAAGTGGGCGTTTCTGGGTGTCAACTGACCGTTTTCAGGGAGTGTTTGAAAAAATGCAGGCGTGCCAGGAAAAACTAAGGCGTGGCTGGATGAACGCAGGGCGTGTTTGTGACGTCAAAACAGGAACTGAACAGTCTGAAGTCATCGCAAGCGCTGAGTAGGTATTGAGCTACTCTAAAACTGCACAAAAAAACTTTGCTGCCGCTCTGCGATCATTTCGTTCGCACTTCTGCTAAGCTAAAATACACTCCCAGTGGGCGGCGGCATAGCGTTTGCACGGCTGCTAAAAACTGCTAGCGAGCGATCAACTCGGAATGACCACCTTAATCCCCTGCTGTAATGACTTAATCCCCTGCTGTATTGTTCTCTCTGTATTGTATTGCAGCTGAGAACAGTAGATGAAGGGTTTATGCTAATAAACCATTGTGCACCTAGGTGCAGCAGAGAAGCCAAGATAAGCGAGGCTCCATCTGTAGTAGTAACATCTGCAAACCTGCTTAAGTATTGTTGGGGAATAATGAGTAATAATTTTAAGGCAAAGACATATATTTATTTTACACTCAGATAACCGTCTATGATGTCTGGACTCTCTGAATCTACCGTAGGGTGAAGCTAATGGGTTTTCACTGCTGACGAACATCCTAATGAATATCCAACCTGCTAATAAGCCCACAGAACCTCTCCTAGGCAAACGCAGGTGGGGTTTCCGTTTGCATGCCAACCATCTTTGCCTAGCGATCGCCTCTGAAGCAGAGGCGGTCGCTGGGTAGGAGGGGGCTGGACGGCAGCATTAAGCCGCCGTTTAGGGGGCGCGGTCCGGCCAACGCAGGCGCGGCCGGACCGTTGGGAGGGCGGGCCGCGGCGGCTGCGTGACATCACATGCAGCCGCTGCGGGTCGGGGAGCAACGAGTAACTCCCAGTCAGCACGCTAAAGCTGCGCTGGTCGGGAGCTACTCTTGAAGTACAAAGGCATCGCCGCTGTGCGATGCCTTTGCACTTCTGCGGGGGAGGGGGGGGAGGCACTGACATGCGGGGCGGACTAGCCCTGTGATGGGCGTCCCCCCGCATGTCAGTGTGACTGATCATAGCTGTGCTAAATTTAGCACAGCTATGATCCACACGGAATGACCCCCAATGTGCAGTTCTGTGTCCTATAGGTTCTATTATGTATGTTTATTTATATAATATGGGGTGTTTAACCTTTTCCTCACCTCTTAAGTTATTTATATTAAATATGTTTGTTACAGCCTATACTATAGACCATCTAGTATATAAAAAGACCAATGTCCAGGGTCGGTACTAAGTTCGTCAACCACTTCCCCAGACTCCCGCACTTGCTCCAATGTTCAGTAGAGCAGGAGATTGTGGAAGACATTTGGAAACCCCCCTCTAGAAATCCTGTGTTTGCCCCCGGTTCTCGAAGTGTAATGTCATCCTTTCTCCGTAAGTCATCTGCAATTCAAAATTGCATTTACTTTTCTAGGAAGCCAGAAGGAAAAGGAGCCAGCAGACAATTTCACGGCGATGTGGTGTTATCTCTTTTTCAATAAAAATATGGTTGAGAACATACACATAGAGAATACGAATAGCTGTGGTGCTGGACGCAGGCGGCTGGAAGCTCTTTGTTAACAAGATTGGACACACATCGTCACCGTCATTCGTGTCCCGAAATCTGTTTCAGCCTTGGCGCGATATAGATGTCACAGAGAACGCGGACAGAGCCCAAGAGCTGTACTAAAACTTTAGTGAGGCCCCGGGACAAAATTCAGCATCAGTCATAGAATGAGCTCAAATTTCATCCACAGAAAGCAGTTCCGGCTCGTGGCGTGATCACTCAGATAATCTGATTGGCTAAAAGCTGTTCTGTCTCCTTCCACCTAAAAACCTTGTACGTAATGGGTGAGCAGGAGATAAAATGAGTTGATGCAGAGGCGGAAGCAGAAGCTGTCATGGCGGCCGTCCATTTGCAGTTTTGCACAAATACCGCTACACAGCCCATCCCTTGTGTACATCCGTGCATCCTTATGTGCAGCGACTAAGACGCCGGGTGGCAATGTCCTTAGGCGCTGAAACACTGATGCTCCTTTAGAGGTAGCAATGGTCGCACCATCGAAACCGTGCACCAGCCCTATGTCAGTGGTTGAGCGTCTGTGAACGCAACTGTTTTCACGTACATGCTCGCGACTCTCCCGTAACACGCCTGTAAGATGGCCCATAACCGTGTGTGCACCATGACACCTCCCAGTCACCGCCCAGCACATTTCTGATACCGTGCGCCTCGATCGCAACAGCGCATTTGTACACTCCGTGCAATGGAGGCCTTAGGGATCCGTACACATAAAAAATCTTGTCTACGTGCAGCTCGGAATCAGGCCCAAAGATTGTTAGATAATAATCTGATTCCTGGTTACACCATTGCATTACCAGGTTCCAGTCTTACCGCGTGGGCAGCGAGTCGTGCACAGGGCTGCTGAGGTAACGTGGAGATGGGAGGGGGTGCAGCTATGCCCCTTGTTATATGCTGCACGTGTTGGGGGCACGGTCACTGCATCATGGGGTGCAGAATTACACCTCCCCTGCTCTCCCCGGGCCTCTACAGATAACCGGGCTGGCTAATCCAATCCTAACCACTCCCATCTCTTGGCTGAGCTTGGTAAATGGATTATAAAAATGCAATCCACATAGAAAGCTAATGGGACTACTTTACTGGTGGGGGACAGATAGCTGATATAATATCATTATTATTATCCTGTATTTCTATGGCGCCACAAGGGGTCTGCAGCGCCTAACGGTAAGTAAACAGAAATAGCATGAACAAAACAAGAAGAAAGGGACTTACAGTGCAGAGCATTGCAGCACATGGGCACGGAGTAAAAACATTGCTGCAGCTGCAGTCATTGCACAAATAGGCAGCACCCAAGGTTTTTGGTGCCGTTGTAGGCAGTGGGGAGGAGATGATGATGTAAGTGAGGGAAGTAAACGCACGTGGGGGGAGAGGGCCCTGCTCGTGAGAGCTATGGATTTAACAAATAGGCTCACTGGTGCTTTACAACATACATGGAAGCCCCCACCATTAGGAAAGGATGACGTGTGGGTGTGTAATGTTCATACTGCCCCTGTGATTCATATATCCTGCAGTAAGGATTGGAGCAGACAGGACTGTCACTGTAACCTGAGGCCTCAGTCCTGAGCTGGTCAGCAGGTGACATATTATATCTCCAACACCAGGAGATGTGTCCCTCACCTAGGGATCTCCAGCCCACAATACATGTACGTCTGCCTGTGCTCTCCTGACAGCTCATCCATCACACGCGTCTCCCAGGCTGCGCTGCCGCTGGGAAACAACCGTTCTGTATAAATCGTACGCTGGAATGAGTGGAAAAGATGGCGGCTTCACTGCAAAAATGTAAACAGATTTATGTAGTGCATAAGACATCCCAATCACTGATGCCGGTAGCCTTCCTTCAGCCCTGCCCCCTTATATATGTAACCCCATACGCACTAGCCGTCTCCATCCGTGTGCGACACCAGATCCAACGCATGCTCTTACTTTGGCGCATGCAGAGAATGCTGAAGTTCTCGGGATCTGTGCGCATTGCAACTTGCGCGCAGCTCAAAATAGGCCCCAAAGTGATCAGCTAGAGAGACCAATATCTGTTCGTGTTAAATGTGTTGATCAGAACTAGTGGGAAATCCACATGGCCAATGGCCACAAGCTGCCTGCGGTAGGGTGGCCAGTCCCAGGAACGGCGGGATCCCTGCCTAAAATTGTCTGGGATTCAATCCCGGGATCGGATCTTCCAATCCCGGGGATTTCTAAATTGGTGACCACCATAGTTGTTTCTATGCCGGGCAGCGTTGAGCGCCCTCAGGAGGCTTAGACGCTGCCTGGATCCCCCTCACCCCGGCTGTGTGCACTGCGCAGTGTGACGTAAAGTTAGATGTAACGTTGCGCAACCAGCCGCCTGCCGGATTTGACCGCCGCCCTGCACTGCCCTCACAGCAAGTCGCTCACCCTCCCTCCTGTACAGATTAGGGTGAGTTATCCGGTCTGGTCATTGCAGGGGGGTGGGACACATTGAAAAGCAGCCAATCATGGGTATCCTGGGAATCCCAGGATTTATTATTTTTCAATCCCGATTCCCAGGATTTAAAAAATGGCCCGGGATTGGCCACCCTAGCCTGTGGCGATAGTCAGTGGATGCACTATTTGGGCGCTGTGGATATTGCCTGACTATCTGGTTTAGTTAGATACACATTATAGAAGAGCGTATCTAACAGTGTCTGAAAATAAAGACAGCTCTTCAGAAGGGAGTGAGTTGCAAGTAATATTCTGTATACGTCTTGCTTGAAAGTTAGTCCACAAATATCTTTTAGAACCAACGACTTCAAACTAGGGGAGACACTGGTTAGGTAAGGACATAAAACCAGGGTATCTAACCAATATCATCAGTATGTTCCCTAGGTTACCTGCTTCCACAGCGTAGGAAACTCTACAAGAGGTATTCGACAATAAGTGTAGAAGAGATGGGCTATCTTCACTCCCCATGTGCAACAATGAGCGCTGGGTGCCCATAACCCCTTCACCGGGACCACTTTTGGTAGGTACTACTAACCACTGCATACCAGGAACACCCCACAAGACTTGCCGTATTTGGAAATGTTCTGACCCAGTCGCACTGATTCAGATGTGTGTGGCAGACAGACAATGGGGGTCATTCCGAGTTGTTCGCTCGCTAGTTACTTTTAGCAGCCACACAAACGCATAGTCGCCGCCCACGGGGGAGTGTGTTTTCACTTTGCAAGTGTGCGAACGCCTGTGCAGCCGTGCACAGCAAAAAAATTTGTGCAGTTTCAGAGTAGCTCTGGACTCAGCCCTTGCGACCACTTCAGTCTTTTTGGTGCCGGAATTGACGTCAGACACCCGCCCTGCAAACGCCTGCGTTTTCCCAAACACTCCCAGAAAACGGCCAGTGGTCACCCATAAACGCCCTCTTTCTGTCAATCACCTTGCGTTCGGCTGTGCGAATGCATTCTTCGCTAAACCCATCGCCCAGCACCGATCCTCTTTGTACCCGTACGATGCGCCTGCGCCTTGCAGTGCATACGCATGCGCAGTTTTGCCGTTTATTTTACCTGATCGCAGCGCTGCGAAAATCGGCAGCAAGCGATCAACTCGGAATGACCCCCAGTAATCGCTCAATTGCAAAAACATCAGCGTAGTGTACTATTGTGATTCAGGCATAAAGTTTTAAAACTTATCCGCAAGTTCTCTGTTCACAATTAACTAAATGCAGCAGGAGCCCTTTCTACTCACTAATGAGAAATCTATTCTCCGGAGAGACGAGAGGCAGAGAGGAGAGCGGAGAAGTAGGCCCTGCACGCTCGCTAGCCCGGGGTTACTCAGAGAATTATGGTTGAAGGAAAGCAGAAAAAAAAAACAGAAGAAAAAAATAAAAAGCCAAAAGCTGAGAATGTATACGCTGTAATAAGAGTGCAGGATAAACGTAACAGTGAGCCACAGGCAGGCACAGGACTCCACTTTACTCTCATTATATTTAATCACTGCTGCCTCTGAACTGGAATGTAAAGAGACGGAGGCGATTAGTAAATGGGGCAAATGATCTGAACTGAAATCAGAAATCCCCCTCGGGAGCCGTATACCAAGGATGGACTTATGTGTACAGTTGCAGCAAGGTTAGTAAAACCTATCTCATTATGGGGGTCATTCCGAGTTGATCGCTCGCTAGCAACTTTTTGCAGCGCTGCGATCAGGTTAAATCTCTGCAAAACTGAGCATGCGTATGCACCGCAATGAGCAGGCGCGTCGTACGGGTACAAAGAGGATCGGTGCTGGGCGATGGATTTAACGAAGAATCCATTCGCACAGCCGATCGCAAGGAGATTGACAGGAAGAAGGCGTTTGTGGGTATCAACTGACCGTTTTCTGGGAGTGTTTGGAAAAACGCAGGCGTGTCCAAGCGTTTGCAGGGCGGGTGTCTGACGTCAATTCCGGGACCAAAAAGACTGAAGTGATCGCAGCGGCTGAGTAAGTCCAGAGCTACTCAGATACTGCCAAAAACATTTTTGTACCACTCGGCTGCACAAGCGATCGCACACTTGCAAAGCAAAAATACACTCCCCCATAGGCGGGGACTATCTGATCGCAGCGCTGAAAAACGTTGCTAGCGAGTGAACAACTTGGAATGACCCCCTATATCCCAATCACATCAAATATACAGTAGTTATCCCAAATTGATGTTCAGATTTCCTGAGATAGTTAACTTTGAAGCCACAAAATTCACGTGGAGTCAGATTTCTGGAGAACCGAACCGCACATTATCTACTCAGCCCAAGAGACAGCCCGGTGGCCATATGTTTTTGTAGGAGACGACCACGCCCCATTTGATTAGGCCACACCCCTTACAGTACCCAAGCCTGGCGCAACTCTCTATAGCCCTGGTGCTTTGTAATAGTTTTCCAATGTTTGCACGGTGTAACATCGTATATTGAATTTACCTTCATAGTTTATATTTTAGATGTCCTGCTTTGGAACTTAAACCCCATTACTCTGCATTGGAGATCGGGAAGTGGCAGCATTCACTACAGTTACTTTATCAGGCGAAAGCTGCAGCTGATGAACAATAAACATGAATAAGTTTTGAGACCACATAACAAGTTTTCTGTATACGCATCCATTGTGCTTAGCTGTTCCAGTAAAAACCCCACATTACCAGTTTAATGTCACCTTTCCTTTGTCGTATCTCGCCAGTAAACAGCGTTCTCATATATGAAGTGTAATTCCGGCACTTAATATAATATTCTGCGTCTTTACTCAAACTTTTAATAGTACAAAGTGTCTATTCCAACATATGAGATGCAATTTACATTTGATACATACGTATTTGAGCAATCAAATGTTTAATGGCAAAATGACTATAATTTCTGCATCCAGTCGGTCTATAGTAGATTAAAACCGGCTGTTCTCTGAAAAGGTCTCGAATAATACAAGGGGCTTTGAGAAGAAAAGGGGGAAAAAAAAAGATGACGAACAAATATATTAACACTGAATTCTGTGATCAAGCAATTTGAAACAGCGTGTGAATAAGTGCTATAGATTGTGTCACAATGGGAAAAGCAGAACGTTCGTCTGCCACATTGTTATACACAGGGTACAACGCTACAGTATGTGCTTCTGCAGAAAGCGTACACATCACAGAATATTACACAGGATACACATTGTTTGTCTGATGGTTGGATGACGTGCAGGGCCTGATGTAGCGATGGACGCATATGCACAGCTACGATTAAGTACGCAGCGGCCGTGGGAACATAGGCAGATGTTGCAGCTGCTGGGATTTCTGGATCCAGGGGTGGATCCAGAAACAAATGACAGGGGGGCACCATGAAAAGGGAAAGGACAGCGGCACTAGTCATATTGTTCGTGCCGAAGGCATGCACGCTCCTAGAAAAGAGGCATGGCCTTGCTACAAGGGGCGTGGCCTCACAAGGTATGTTGCCCCAGCAAGCCGCACACCTCATTTTTGGCACACCTGGGGGCACATGCGAAAAAAACAAGGCCATCACCCTTACTTGCTTGCCATGCTGTGGGTTTTGTCTCCTGGTGGATGACCGTGTCCTCATGGTGGCTATTCCAAGTGATGGCGGCTTGGCTCCTCTCCACGGTCTGTGCATTATAGTCATTTGTTGAAATAAAACAGTGCCAGCACAGTTAAAAAGAGAAGTACACCTCTCAGCACTCCACTGGCACACTGGCACGTGCCAGTGTGCCTCCCCCAAATCCACCACTGTATCTACAGTATCTATCTATGGGGGTCATTCCGAGTTGATCGCTCGCTAGCAACTTTTTGCAGCGCTGAGATCAGATAGTTGCCGCATACGGGGGAGTGTATATTTGCTGTGCAAGTGTGCGATCGCATGTGCAGCCGAGCGGTACAAAAACAGTTTCTGCAGTTTCTGAGTAGCTCTGGACTTACTCAGCCGCTGCGATCACTTCAGTCTTTTTGGTCCCGGAATTGACGTCAGACACCCGCCCTCCAAACGTCCGGACATGCCTGCGTTTTCCCAAACACTCCCAGAAAACGGTCAGTTGACACCCACAAACGCCTTCTTTCTGTCAATCTCCTTGCGATCGACTGTGTGAATAGATTCTTCGTTAAATCCATCGCCTAGCACTGATCCTCTTTGTACTCGTACGATGCGCCTGCGCATTGCGGTGCATACGTATGCGCAGTTTTGCAGAGTTTTAACCTGATCGCAGTGCTGCAAAAAGTTGCGAGCGATCAACTCAGAATGACCCCCTATCTATCTATCTATCTATCTATCTATCTATCTATCTATCTATCTAAACATGACTTACAGAATTATATAGATAGCGCCCTCAGCCAGTCTACAGAGACCAAAGCCCACAGTGGATTGGTAGGGCTCCAGCTCACAGATAGTGGCGAGATTCACACCAGCTCACACATAACAACAGAAAACCAATCTAACCAGCTTGAAACAATTCAGCAACGGCTGAGCAACAGTACTTAACCAAGTAACAACGCAGTACTTAACCAAGTAACAAATGCAGGAAAACGAAGCGCTGGGCGAGCGCCCGGCATCCTCTGCAGACTAAGAGAAAAGGATTTACCGGCAGGTAATTAAAATCCTATTTTCTCTTACGTCCTAGAGGATGCTGGGGTCCACATTAGTACCATGGGGATGTACCAAAGCTCCCAGTACGGGAGGGAGAGCGCGGAGGCTCTTGCAGCACAGATTGACCAAACTTAAGGTCCTCAGAGGCCAAAGTATCGAACTCGTAGAACTTAGCAAACATGTTCGACCCTGACCAAGTAGCCGCTTGGCAAAGTTGTAAAGCCGATACACCCCGGGCAGCCCCAGGAAGAACCCACTTTATGACTAGAGTGGGTCTTAACAGATTTTTGACACGGCAATCCTGCCGTGGAATAAGCATGCTGGATAGTAAACCTGATCCAGCGAGAAATTGTCTGCTGAGAAGCAGGACACCCAACCCTGCTGGGATCATAGAGGACAAACAGAGTGTCCGACTTTCTGCGACGAGAAGTTCTCTTCACATAAATCTTCAAAGCCCTCACAACATCCAAGGACTTTGAGGTAATTGAGGAGTCAGTAGCCACTGGCACCACAATAGATTGGTTGATATGAAAAGCTGACACAACCTTTGGAAGAAATTGCTGAAGTATCCTGAGCTTCATGGAAAATCAAGTAGGGGTTCTTGCAGGACAATGTCCCCAATTCTGACACACGTCTAGCAGATACTAACGCCAACAGAGTGACTGCCTTCCAAGTAAGAAACTTGACATCAACCTCCTGTAAAGGTTCGAACCAACCCAACTGCAGGAACTGCAGCACCACACTAAGATCCCAAGGTGCCGTAGGGGGCACAAAGGGAGGCTGGATGTGCAGAACCCCTTTCAAGAAAGTCTGAACCTCAGGGAGGGCAGCCAATTGTTTCTGGAAGAAAATGGACAAGGCCGCAATCTGTACTTTTATGGAGCCCAAACGCAGGCCCACATCCACACCTGCCTGCAGAAAGAGGAGAAACCGCCCAAGTTGAAACTCCACCGTAGGAAACTTCTTGGATTCACACCAAGACACGTACTTTTTCCAAATTCGATGGTAATGTTTAGACGTTACTCCTTTCCTTGCCTGTATCAGGGTAGGAATAACCTTGTTCGGAATGCCCTTTCCGAGCTAAGATCTGGCGTTCAACCTCCATGCTGTCAAACATAGCCATGGTAAGTCTTGATAAGCGAATGGCCCCTGTTGCAAAAGGTCCTCGCGAAGAGGAAGAGGCCCCGGATCTTCCAGCAGTAACTCCAGAAGATCCGCGTACCAAGCCCTTCTTGGCCAGTCCGGAGCAATGAGGATCGCCTGAACTCTTGTTCTCTATATTAGTTTGAGAATCCTTGGGATGAGTGGAAGTGGAGGGAATACATACACGGACTTGAACACTCACGGAGTCACCAGGGCGTCCACAGCCACTGCCTGTGGGTCTCTTGACCTGGAACAGTGCCTCCGAAGCTTCTTGTTGAGGCGGGAGGCCATCATGTCTATTTGAGGTACGCCCCAAAGACATGTCACCTCAGTGAACACCTCCGGGTGGAGGCCCTACTCTCCTGGATGGAGATCGTGTCTGCTGAGGAAGTCCACTTCCCAGTTGTCCACTCGCGGAATGAAGATTGCAGACAGCACCACCACGTGCTATTCTGCCCAGAGGATGATTCTTGTTACCTCTGATATTGCAGCTCTGCTCTTCATTCCGCCTTGTCGGTTTATGTAGGCCACCGTTGTTACATTGTCCGACTGAACCTGAATGGTTAGAAGATGTGCCGCTTGTAGAAGACCGTTGTACACGGCCCTTAGTTCCAGAATGTTTATCGGAAGGATGGATTCCAGACTTGACCACCTTCTTTGGAAGTTTTCCCCCTGGATGACTGCTCCCCAGCCTCTGAGACTTGCATCCATGGTTAGAAGGATCCAATTCTGAATCCCGAACCTGCAGCCCTCCAGTAGGTGAGAAGTTTGCAGCCACCAGTGGAGCGAGATTCTGGCTTTCTGCGACAGACGCATCCTCTGGTGCATGTGAAGATGAGATCCCGACCATTTGTCCAGGAGATCCAGTTGGAAGGACCGTGCATTAAATTTTCTGTACTGCAGAGCCTCGTAGGAGGCAACCATCTTCCCCAGAAGACGAATGCACTGATGAACCGATACCCGGGCTGGCTTCAGGACATCCTGGACCATTGTTTGTATCACCAACGCTTGCTCCGCCGGCAGAAACACCCTCTGTACTTCCGTGTCGAGGATCATCCACAGGAAGGACAGTCTCCTTGTCGGCTCCAAATGCGTCTTTGGAAGATTCAGGATCCATCCATGATCCTGGAGTAGTTGAGGGAGCAATGCTCTGCAACAGCTTCTCCCTGGAAGACGCTTTTATCAGCAGATCATCCAGATAAGGAATTATGTTCACCCCCTGCTTGCGGAGAAGTAGCATCATCTCCGCCATGACCTTGGTGAACACCCTCGGGGCCGTGAAGAGGCCAAACGGCAGCGCCTGGAACTGATAGTGACAGTCCAACAGCGCAAATCTTAGATAAGCCTGGTGAGGCAGACAGATCGTAATGTGAAGGTATGCATCCTTGATATCTAGGGATACTAGAAATTCCCCCTCCTCCAGACCTGAGATCACCACTCTCAGAGACTCCATCTTGAATTTCAATTCCCTCAAATAAGGGTTCAATGACTTTAGGTTCAATATTGGCCTCACCGAACCATCCGGCTTCGGTACCACAAACAGGTTAGAGCAATAACCCTTGTGTGTGAGGTGAGGTGGAACTGGAACAATGACATTTGACTTTACCAATTTTTGAATGGCTTCCTGTAGGATAGCACTTTCTGTCAGCGAAGCTGGTAAGCCTGATTTGAAAAATCTGTGAGGTGGGAGTTCTTGAAACTCCAGTCTGTACCCCTGGGTAACAATATCTTGTGCCCAGGGATCCAGGCATGATGACGCCCAGACATGACTGAAATTTCTGAGTCCTTGCTCCCACCTGCCCGATCTCCAGGCAGGGAGGTCCACTGTCATGTCGAGGATTTTGAGGAAGCAGAACCAAGTTTCTGTTCCTGGGAACCTGTTGGTGCAGGTTTTCGGGATTTCCCCTGACCTCCTCTAAAGAAAATGGAAGGGGGTTTTGACTTTTTAACTTCCGCGGTCTGAAAGGACTGCATTGTAGACATAGGATAAGATTTCCTGGTCGGCGGTGTTGCTGAGGGAAGAAAGGTTGACTTACCCGCAGTTGCCGTGGAGATCCACGCATCTAACACTTCCCCAAACAGCGCCTGACCTGTAAAGGGGAGGTTCTCCACACTTTTCTTGGATTCTGCATCCGCAGACCATTGGCGCAGCCAGAGTCCTCTGCATGCCGAGACAGCCATGGAAGAAGCCCTCGTATTAAGATGGCCAAGGTCCTTCATGGCCTCCACCATGAAACCTGCAGAATCCTGTATGTGATGTAAGAACAATTCAATGTCACTTCTATCCATGGAATCCAATTCCTCTAGTAATGTGCCTGACCACTTTACTTTGGCTTTAGAAATCCACGCACAAGCAATAATGGGTCTTAAAGCTACTCCAGTAGCTGTGTATAGTGATTTGAGCGTAGTCTCAATCTTGCGGTCAGCTGGCTCTTTTAAAGCGGTGGACCCAGGGACAGGTAAAACTACCTTTTTAGACAACCTGGACACAGAAGCGTCTACTACAGGCGGGATTTCCCACTTTTTCCTGTCCTCCTCAGGGAAAGGAAAAGCAATGAGAACCCTTTTTGGGATCTGGATTTTTTCTCCGGGTTTTCCCAGGATTTTTCAAACAATGCGTTTAATTCCTTAGACGCAGGGAATGTAAGAGAGGATTTCTTATTGTCAGTAAAGTAAGCCTCCTCTACCTGCTCAGGTACCTTATCAGTAATGTGTAAAATGTCCCTAACAGCCTCAATCATGAGTTGCACCCCCTTAGCAAGGGATGCATCTCCCCCCTGCATATCCCCATCACCGTCCCCTGTATCAGAGTCGGTATCCGTGTCAGCTTGCATTATCTGGGCAAGAGCACGCTTCTTTGGGCATATAATGGGGGCTTTAGATGAGGTAGTGGGAGCTGAATACGACAAAACCTCAACAGACTTTCTTAAAACCTTTGTTTCAGTCTTATAATGAGCTATCCGAGATGAAATCTGGGATATAATGCCCCTAATAGAATCCACCCATGGGGGTTAGGATTCAGAAAGCTGAGAAAGAACCTGGCATTCCTGAGTACATGGAATAGACTCTTCAGGAGTAGATACACACTCTGCAGCACAAGATACAGAGTTCTTAAGGGCCCTATACATTGATCGATCCGCATTCGGCCGCCGGGCAGCTTGGCGGCGGAAGGGGGGGGGGGCAGTGATGGGGGGAGTGAAGTTTCTTCACTCCCCTCATCACCCGGCTCCATAGAAGTGCAGGCAAATATGGACGAGATCGTCCATACTGGCCTGCATGCACAACCGACGGGGCACCAGCGATGAATGAGCGCGGGGCCGCGCATCGTTCATCGCTGGAGCCTCCACACTCAAAGATATGAACGGTATCTCGTTCATTAATGAACGAGATCGTTCATATCTTTGAGTATAATCGCCCAGTGTGTAAGGCCTATTAGACATGCTTATGTGAGATATATACACTTACACACACAGGAAAATGCAGACACAGTTTCCCCCAGAGTACCTTCAGAGAGCCACAGGGTGCCAGGCCGGCGCTGAACTGAATAACCATAATAGGATTAAACAGCTATGATAACACTCCCCCCCCCCCATCTATAACACCCTGGTACTGCAGAGGTATGCTGAAGTTAAGTGGAGGGCAGCGCTCCCTGTCAGCGTCTCTTCAGTGTGATCTGCAGGGAGAAAATGGCACTGGTGAGTGCTGGATCCGCTCTGAGGAGAAGCCCCGCCCCCTGTAATGGTGCGTCCTTCCCGCTTTCACAGATTATACTGGCCTGAGGTGATTTTGCAGCTAACAGTGGGATTAGCCTTTGTTAGTATATGTGACCAGTGTAGGGTATGTTGCGCTGGCCCAGGGCGCCCCTCACAGCGCCGCACACGAAGTGCCGCTGAGCCTTCCGGAGCGCAGCCTGTCAGAGCTGCGCTCCCACCCTTGTGCTGCCATTCCCGCCGGCGACCCGCTTCCCGGGTCGCCGGCGTCATACTCACCACTCTTCTATCTTCTGGCTCTGTTAGGGGGTGGTGGCCGTGCTGCGGGAGGAGCTGTGTGTCCTTTCAGCGGAGATAGAGAACCATTAACCTCTAGAGTTGGTTCCTACGAAGCAGGGAGGCTGTTGCTAGCAGCCTCCCTGTACCTAACATCTTAAAAAAACAATAAAACCAGAAAAACTCCTAGGAGCTCCCCTAGCTGTGACAGGCTCCACCAGGGCACATTTTCTAAACCGAGTCTGGTAGGAGGGGCATAGAGGGAGGAGCCAACCCACACTATTAAACTCTTAAAGTGCCCATGGATCCAAAGGGACCCGTCTATACCACATGGTACTAATGTGGACCCCAGCATCCTCTAGGACGTCAGAGAAAATCAGATGTAATTAATTATAATGGTGTAAACTGAGGGCAATTCCCGCATTACAACCAGACAGACTCTAATGGAACATTGCATTCAGGCATTATTTAGGGTGCAATTAGAGATGGATTTATTTTAGGCATGACAGTGAGGAGATATAAAACTCGTTCCTAAACTTTTGCCTCGGAGACTGAACACACCAAATGTACAGATTGTAAACAAAAGCGTCTCCGCTTAGTCTGGTGATTTTTATGCCTCTTGTAGAAAACACGTCGTCCCTTAAAGTAACTGAATTCCCCAATAGCAATAAAAAGTGCTGAAATATGCATGAGTACAAGAATTGCACATTTCTTTCACCTGTGTCTCATTAAAAAATAATCGTTCTGGCAAATCTGTCGCAGAACATCGATCTTCTCAAGATGCAGAGGGGAAATTCTCCGCCTGCTTGCTGAGAAACACTTCCCTGCTCTGCTAACATCCATCTTGGGAGGCTCACAGGACCTCGAGCAACACAAATAGATTGGTTCGGGCTTTCTGGGGTCATCGGGGCGGAGGGAACAGTGCAAACGAGAAACGTTCTTAAGACAAGTTTGACTCCTGAATAGGAATATATAAAACTGCCGCATATATTCCTTGGAACACGTTGATCAGAGGTCTTTGGGTGTTATATACTGGGAGGAATCGGTGTGAGAGGTCCTGGAATACAGAAGACGCATGGAACTGCCGGTGGTGGCATTGCCATGGGGTACGTAGTAGAAGCATTGCGGTGATGCAATGGGGTCCTGAGAAACCCAGACATCTCCACATTCAGTAATGCCAGGCGGGAACCTGTTCCAACCTGGTCAATAACCAAGCTCTGCCTGGCCTCATGCAGAGCTGGAATAAACACATTTCGCCATTTTATCCTTTGTAAAATGCGTTTCTTTGCTGCTGTGCATGCAGACTGAGACATCCCCATTGTACCTCTCTGTGTTTAGAGAGGCAGGTCAGGGGAGTGAAGGGGCCGGTTGAGGAGGCCAGATTGCAGTTAGAAAAAAGAAAAGAAAAATATGGTGACCAGTCACAGCAAAGCCACTCTGTTTAATAGGAATGACAGACGCTCAGGGGTAGATACTGATTACCTAGGCACAAACATGGTGAGAACGTGCAAACACCACACAGATAGGAAGGTACACCGAGGGAGGGAGGGGGGCAGATACTGATTACCCAGGCCTGGCCTTGTTGGAGGGGCATGGGTCAGCTGCTGAGGAGGATAGATTTGAGGTGCAGCAAAATATATATTTTTTTCTAGAGGCATTGCCACCCCTCCTGGATCTGTCCACGGTAGCAGGCTGTGCGGTGCACAGGGGGCCCACATATTATAGTTACCATTCCAACGCCGCAGATATAACTGGAAAATGGCAACCATTTTCCTGAATATCTGCACAGTAAACTCTACCTGACAACTGTGCTTGTAAGAGGTGAGGGTGTAAAGGGGCGGAGTCCACATGGGGACCAACTCCTCTCTTAAACCACTCTATACAGCATAGAAGAGTGGTCTCCAACATCTGCAGCCGCTGGGGTCTCTTAGAGGGTCCCAAGACCTTTGCAGATGTGACGCAGCCTCGGCTTGAAGGACACAATATTTTCTGGTTATGGATAAAGGAAGCAGCAACACAGGAAATCTGTTCTCTCAGGTTATGGCATAAAATCCATAGTGTAATAAGGCCGTAGAATGTCACAATCTAATTGAAAGAATATACTGGAGTTCCTGAGGTAATACTAAAGTCTCAGACAATTTATCATTGATCACCATCATGACAAACGTAACCTTTGAAGATAGGAAATTATTATTATATTATTTATTTTTTTACAACGACTGTGAGAAAATGCGCACAAGGTAAGAAGTGTGTCAGTATACAGTGCAGGGAATTGTTTTGTTTTAATCTATCCCACACATAGGGGGGTATCCAATTAGCCGCAATAACGCGTTTCGCAATAAAGTATAACATTTGTAATAATTCGTTATCCAATTAGCTGCAAAAAGTTATTGGTGATAAATCTCTATACGGTTTATCGCAAATTTCTCTTCACCATCTCTGAGCAGGTGATAAGTAGTGCAAAATCCCTATTTTAAGTTAAAAATGTTGGGATTTGGTTCAGAAGCCCCAAGACACCCCTCTGAATGACTAATTTTAAACTACTTGTTCTACCCGTTCTTTGCACGGGAGTTTCTGATTTTCACGGTTGTAAATATAAATGAGTGTTAAAATTGTGGTAAATCTATAGAGATGTAAATTTAAGATGGCTTAATGTAAGTAAATATGAATCCATGGTTCTTGGCATTACCTGAGGAGCACCTGTAGCAGATATGGTAAAAAGTGGCTGGACCATTTTTGTAGTTTATTAAATTCTACACACTGGAGGTGCAATCCAAATTTTGATCCGATTGTCCGTTTGGGCGTTATTGTTCATTCAACGCAAGCCACATATCGATAATGACGTCATTATGTCCACTCCCTGTTCATCATAGTTTTCCTATTTCCCACCTGCAGGATACCTATGTTACATTTCAGCTTCCTAACATATCGGGAAGTAAGAGAATGAGTGATGAGTCAGTCAGTGAGTGAGGGAGGACTTTCACATTTATATATATCTAGATTGGCCAATAAGGACATGTCATTTTTGGGGTCAAAAAATGCAAAGTGATTGAAATTGGGGTATAAGGTATGGGACAGGTATATTGGGGTGCGTTATGAGTGGGACAAGTGTTTTTAGACTTGTGGGTGGGAGTAATCGGTCCGTTTCCACTTTTAATTAAAGTCCCCTAAAATAGGCCAAATATATACTTATACCCATTTGTATGTACCCCAAATTTAATGAGAGCGCTTATTTTGCTGACAAAATTAGTTTTAAATAATTTTTTCACATTTAAAATTTTTTTACACCATAGAGTTTTATTATGGCCACTAATAGACTTCTATAATGTTTTCCTATATTAGTTTGGCATTTTGGGGCTACAGGCAGATTTCCCCACTTTCTCCCATACTTATCTCTGCTTTTGCCGGATAGAATTATCACGCGAATCCTGTTTCTGCCATTTTGGACTAGGATAGGTGCAAAAAACGGGTGTGTGCAAGCTGTGATAAGCTGATATTTCTGGAGATAGCTGCAATAACCTTTGCCGCGTCACGGATCGCGTTATTGCGGCTAATATGGATACCCCTGATAATCTGAAATATTCATCTCAGGAAGTGAACTGCAGAGGTGCCAGAAAACAAAATGGATTCCTAATAAAATATACAGGCTATATACCCCACATTGTGTGCCCGGGCTGATGACATATTTCTATTATTTGCGGTGCCTATAATAAGCCCCGTCTTCTGCGTCACAGGTTATCAGTAAAATCACTATTTCTGGCTGTCTTGTTCCTGATGACCACGTTACCCCTGAGTCAGCGAACCTGTCTTTCCTCCGGCACAGTCCTCTGATGGCCGCACCAGCAATTTCATGTGAGAATGATGTACTGTATTATTGATGGTTTTATTCAGTGTAATATTTTATCCACGAATTTCACCATTTATTATTTAGCGTGTAAGATGTGCCGGGCTGAGCTGGGATTCACATGTTCCACAGCACACAGGTTTGTGTGGAGATCTCCAGATTTTGTCACATCATAGATAACACTTGAAGAGATGACAAATCCAGGGCAAAGTGTGCAGGAAACAAAATTCCTCTTCTCCCCCATTCTCACGGGGGTCCCAAATGCTCCTCAGGGCCACACGTAGAGATCGATGTACAGATGCGTCCTCATACGTCAAGCCTCAATACCTCCTAACTCCCTGGGGACAGCCGTGCAGCGTGCACGGCCCCTGGGATTCAGCATACTCCATTATGGAGTTTAGCCCGCCCCCCAGACTGATATTGGCCGAGGGGGCGGGCTTGACTGTAAAATGGCTTATGCTGATTCCCTGGCGCCACAAGGCAGCTGGGAATCAGCGCTGGGGCTGGCGATGCCCGCGGGTGATCGCCAGGCGATAACCTCGCCATGCCCCCCCCCCCAGCACCTTCCCCCCTACTCCCACGCCAATTTAAAAACACCCCCCAGGGGGTTTTTAAATTAAAACCCACCACTGCAGGGGTTAACAGTGTATGAGGACACATCTGTAAGAGAGTGTGTGTAGCAAGTTAGTGTGTGATTGGATTGTGATGACACAGAATGAGGGCAGTGCAGTCACACAGTCTATGTAGCAGGTTAGTGTGTGACTGGATGGTGATGTCACAGAGTGAGCACAGCGCAGTGACAAAGTCTATCTAGCAGGTTAGTGTGTGACTGGATGGTGATATTATAGGGTGACACCACTGGCATATTTATAATGGGTGCAGTGTGTTGGTTGCACATGGGCCCCCGGGGTCTAGGGGAGCCTACACCGCACCCATTATTTTCAATACTTACCCTCCAGAGTCCCGTGGCACAAAAGCAGCAGTGCTGCAGAAATCACTGGGAAAATGGTGTGGCAGGCAAAATTACTGGGAAAATGGCCACTGTGCAATCTTCCTGGAGACCTGCACATGCGCTCTAGACTCTGGGACAGCGCTAGGGTCCCCTAGTGATCCTAGTGCCCAGAGCTACAGTGCTGCCGGCTAAAGAAAAGGGGGCTCAGACGGACACGGGACTCCTCTCTAGATGTGCCCCAGGTGAGCGCAGCGCAGTCACACAGTCTATGTAGCAGGTTAGTGTGTGATTAGATAGTGACATTACAGAGTGAGTGCAGCGCAGTCACACAATCTATGTAGCAGGTTAGGTTGTCACTGAATGGTGATGTCACAGAGTGAGGCAGCGCAGCCACACAGTGTATATAGCAGGTTAGTATGTGACTGGATGGTGATGTCACACAGTGAGTGCAGCGTAGTCACACAATCTATGTAGCAGGTTAGTGTGTGACTGGATGGTGATGTCACACAGTGAGTGCAGCGTAGTCACACAGTATATATAGCAGGTTAGTATGTGACTGGATGGTGATGTCACACAGTGAGTGCAGCGTAGTCACACAGTATATGTAGCAGGTTAGTATGTGACTGGATGGTGATGTCACACAGTGAGTGCAGCGTAGTCACACAGTATATATAGCAGGTTAGTATGTGACTGGATGGTGATGTCACACAGTGAGTGCAGCGTAGTCACACAGTATATGTAGCAGGTTAGTGTGTGACTGGATGGTGATGTCACAGAGTGAGCGCAGCACAGTCACCCAGTCTATGTAGCAGGTTAGTGTGTGATTGGATAGTGACATTACAGAGTGAGCGCAGTGCAGTCACACATCCTATGAGTTTCATTATGCATCCACTCACATTAACTATTGCTTGGGCTACAGTATGTGAAAACTTCCTGCTACTGCTCTGATACCATAATATCATTTCATCTCTCCACAACAGATACCCCCAGGTGTCACTTGTGAGGTGCAGCAAACTATAATTTAGCCCAGCACTGCAGTGGATAATGAATGAGGTAGGTCCGCAGCAGGGGGCCTGAGGTCCAGGTTATAATGATTCCTTCTTACACCTGAATGTTGCAGCACACGCGGGGTCATTTACCTTTCGCCATCTGTTCAGTGACGCTGAGGCAACAACTCACTGGAGCAAGGTGATAGTAGCTGAGCGCCTCTGCCAGGGCTGCAGCACATGCTGGAGCAAGGACTGTACTCTGCAGTGCTCTCTGATCCAGACTGCAGGCGGAGCACAGACTGACTTACTCTTGTTTTCCGAACATGGAACCCAACCAAGTCCCTGTTCAGTCATCTATGGCAGAATTCAAAAATTAATTGAAATAAATAAGGGGGATAAATGACACGGTATTAGTCAGTGGGGTTTCAGAAAGAAGAAAAAAACAACGCAGCAGATTTTTTTTTTTTTGCATTTTACTAACTGATTACATTTTCTTTATTCCTGTGAATTGATTCCTGACACGTAGCACTTAGATAAACACATTTTCCAAAATGATATGTAATTTTAGCACAATGTGTCATGCAGCAGGCGTGAGGCGCTGGGAACACTGTACCGTGGGCGTGAATGTTCTGGTACAGGCAACAGAAACCTACATTTCATCTGACTCCTAATGTGCACCCGTCACGGTCCGCGCAGAGGAGCCGCCATTTTCTGGGCCGAATCAATGTTCAAGAGAATGCAGCCTGCCGGATCAGTAGGATCTAGCAATGTTACTGAGGTACGAGGTATGAGGCACTTCATGACTGACACACTGGTTATTGGGTCAGCCCCCCAGACTGAATGACTCTGTGTGGAGGTGATGGGTGCACAGTAGTAAGTCAGGTTCCTCAGTTAAAAATAGTTTTTATATCATAGGAGCCAGTGCCTCTAGTAAACACACAAAGCAGCATAATAGGGAATTTGCTTTAGACAACAAAGATACTTTATTATACTTGTTTCCTCCCAGCATATGTGATAATAGTACATCCCTGAGAAAATAAGAATTTACTTACCGATAATTCTATTTCTCGGAGTCCGTAGTGGATGCTGGGGTTCCTGAAAGGACCATGGGGAATAGCGGCTCCGCAGGAGACAGGGCACAAAAAAGTAAAGCTTTTACCAGATCAGGTGGTGTGCACTGGCTCCTCCCCCTATGACCCTCCTCCAGACTCCAGTTAGGTACTGTGCCCGGACGAGCGTACACAATAAGGGAGGCAATTTGAATCCCGGGTAAGACTCATACCAGCCACACCAATCACACCGTACAACTTGTGATCTAAACCCAGTTAACAGTATGATAACAGAAAGAGCCTCTTAAAGATGGCTCCTTAACAATATAACCCGAATTTGTTAACAATAACTATGTACAGTATTGCAGATAATCCGCACTTGGGATGGGCGCCCAGCATCCACTACGGACTCCGAGAAATAGAATTATCGGTAAGTAAATTCTTATTTTCTCTATCGTCCTAAGTGGATGCTGGGGTTCCTGAAAGGACCATGGGGATTATACCAAAGCTCCCAAACGGGCGGGAGAGTGCGGATGACTCTGCAGCACCGAATGAGAGAATTCCAAGTCCTCTTTTGCCAGGGTATCAAATTTGTAGAATTTTACAAACGTGTTTTCCCCCGACCACGTAGCTGCTCGGCAGAATTGTAATGCCGAGACCCCTCGGGCAGCCGCCCAAGATGAGCCCACCTTCCTTGTGAAATGGGCCTTAACAGATTTAGGCTGTGGCAGGCCTGCCACAGAATGAGCAAGTTGAATTGTGTTACAAATCCAACGAGCAATCGTCTGCTTAGAAGCAGGGGCACCCAACTTGTTGGGTGCATATAGTAACCACAGCGAGTCAGATTTTCTGACTTCAGCCGTCCTTGAAATGTATATTTTTAAGGCTCTGACAACGTCCAACAACTTGGAGTCCTCCAAGTCGCCAGTGGCCGCAGGCACCACAATAGGTTGGTTCAGGTGAAACGCTGATACCACCTTAGGGAGAAAATGCGGACGAGTCCTCAGTTCTGCCCTATCCGAATGGAAGATTAGATAAGGGCTTTTATAAGATAAAGCCGCCAATTCAGATACTCTCCTGGCGGAAGCCAGGGCCAGTAACATAGTCACTTTCCATGTGAGATATTTAAAATCCACCTTTTTCAATGGTTCAAACCAATGGGATTTGAGGAAATCTAAAACTACATTTAGATCCCACGGTGCCACCGGAGGCACCACAGGAGGCTGTATATGCAGTACTCCTTTAACAAAAGTCTGTACCTCAGGAACTGAGGCCAATTCTTTTTGGAAGAATATTGACAGGGCCGAAATTTGAACCTTAATAGATCTCAATTTGAGACCCATAGACAATCCTGATTGTAGGAAATGTAGGAAACGACCCAGTTGAAATTCCTCCGTCGGAACACTCCGATCCTCGCACCACGCGACATATTTTCGCCAAATGCGGTGATAATGTTTCGCGGTGACTTCCTTCCTTGCCTTAATCAAGGTAGGAATGACTTCTTCTGGAATGCCTTTCCCTTTTAGGATCTGGCGTTCAACCGCCATGCCGTCAAACGCAGCCGCGGTAAGTCTTGAAAGAGACAGGGACCCTGTTGTAGCAGGTCCCTTCTCAGAAGTAGAGGGCACGGGTCGTCCGTGACCAACTCTTGAAGTTCCGGGTACCAAGTCCTTCTTGGCCAATCCGGAGCCACTAGTATTGTTCTTACTCCTCCTCACCGTATAATCTTCAATACCTTTGGTATGAGAGGCAGAGGAGGAAACACATATACTGATTTGTACACCCAAGGTGTTACCAGTGCGTCCACAGCTATTGCCTGTGGATCTCTTGACCTGGCGCAATACTTGTCCAGTTTCTTGTTGAGGCGAGACGCCATCATGTCTACCATTGGTCTTTCCCAACAGTTTATTAGCATGTGGAAGACTTCTGGATGAAGACCCCCCTCTCTCGGGTGAATATCGTGTCTGCTGAGGAAGTCTGCTTCCCAGTTGTCCACGCCCGGGAAGAACACTGCTGACAGTGCTATTACGTGATTCTCCGCCCAGCGAAGAATCTTGGCAGCTTCTGCCATTGCACTCCTGCTTCTTGTGCCGCCCTGTCTGTTTACATGGGCGACCGCCGTGATGTTGTCCGACTGAATCAACACCGGTTTTCCTTGCAGGAGTGGTTCCGCCTGGCTTAGAGCATTTTAGATTGCTCTTAGTACCAGAATGTTTATGTGAAGAGACTTTTCCAGGTTCGTCCATACCCCCTGGAAGTTTCTTCCTTGTGTGACTGCTCCCCAACCTCTCAGGCTGGCGTCCGTGGTCACCAGGATCAAATCCTGTATGCCGAATCTGCGGCCCTCCAATAGATGAGCCTTTTGCAACCACCACAGAAGATATACCCTTGTCCTTGGCGACAGGGTTATTCGCAGGTGCATCTGAGGATGCGACCCTGACCATTTGTCCAACAGATCCCTTTGGAAAATTCTTGCATGGAATCTGCCGAATGGAATTGCTTCGTAAAAAGCCACCATTTTTCCCAGGACTCTTGTGCATTGATGTACAGACACCTTTCCTGGTTTTAGGAGGTTCCTGACAGGTCGGATAACTCCTTGGCTTTTTCCTCGGGAAGAAAAACCTTTTTCTGAACCGTGTCCAGAATCATCCCTAGGAACAGCAGACGTATCGTCGGAAAACAGCTGCGATTCTTGGAATATTTAGAATCCAGTCGTGCCGTCGAAGAACTACTTTAGATAGTGCTCTTCCGACCTCCAACTGTTCTCTGGAACTTGCCCTTTTTAGGTCGTGCAAGTAAGGGATAATTTAGATGCCTTTTTTCTTTGAAGAAACATCTTTTCGGCCATTACCTTGGTAAAAAGGCCCGGGGTGCCGTGGATAATTCAAACGGCATCGTCTGAAACTGATATTGACAGTTCTGTACCACGAACCAGAGGTACCCTTGATGAGAAGGACAAAATTTGGACATGGAGGTAATCCTTGATGTCCAGGGACACCATATAGTCCCCTTTTTTCCGGTTCGCTATCACTGCTCTGAGTGACTTTATCTCGATTTGAACCTTTTATGTAAGTGTTCAAAACATTTTAGATTTAGACTATGTGTCACCAAGCCGTCTGGCTTCAGTACCACAATATAGTGTGGAAAAATAATACCCTTTTTCGTAGGAGGGGTACTTTGATTATCACCTGCTGGATATACAGCTTGTGAATTGTTTCCAATGCTGCCTCCCTGTCGGAGGGAGCCGTTGGTAAAGCAGACTTCAGGAACCTGCGAGGAGAAGATGTCTCGACTCTCCAATCTTTACCCCTGGGATAATACTCGTACGATCTAGGGGTCAACTTGCGAGTGATCCCACTGCGCCCTGAGACTCTTGAGACTACCCCCCCACCTTGAGTCCGCTTGCACGGCCCCAGCGTCATGCTGAGGACTTGGCAGACGCGGTGGAGGGCTTCTTTTCCTGGGAAAGGGCTGCCTGCTGCAGTCTACTTTCCTTACCTCTATGTCTGGGCAGATATGACTGGCCTTTTGCCTGCATGCCCTCATGGGAAAGGAAAGATTGAGGCTGAAAAGACGGTGTCTTTTTTAGCTGAGATGTAACTTGGGGTAAAAAAGGTTGGATTTCCCAGCTGTTGCTGTGGTCCCCAGGTCCGATGGACCGACCCCCAAATAACTCCTTCCCTTTATACAGCAATACTTCCATCTGCCGTATGGGATCTGTATCACCTGACCACTGTCGTGTCCCTGACATCTTCTGGGAGATATGGACAACGCACTTATCTTGATGCCAGAGAGCAAATATCCCTCTGTGCATCTCACATACATATATATAGAATGCATCCTATTAAATGCTCTACATGAATAAAATATTTTCAGTCAGGGAATCCGACCAAGCCAACCCAGCACTGCATCTCCAGGCTGATGGCGATCGCTGGTCGCAGTATAACCACCGTATGTGTGTATATACTTTTTAGGATATTTTTCCAGCTTCCTATCAGCTGGCTCCTTGAGGGCGGCCGTATCTGGAGACGGTAACGCCACTTGATAAGCGTGTGAGCGCCTTATCACCCTAAGGGGTGTTTCCCAACGTACCCTAATTTCTGGCGGGAAAGGGTATAACGCCAATATTTGCTATCGGGGTAACCCTACGCATCATCACACACTTCATTTTATTTTATCTGATTCAGGAAAAACTACAGGTAGTTTTTTCACTCCCACATAATACCCTTTCTTGTGGTACTTGTAGTATCAGAAACACGTAACACCTCCTTCATTGCCCTTAACGTGTGGCCCTAATGAGAAATACGTTTGTTTATTCACCGTCGACACTGTATTCAGTGTCCGTGTCTGTGTCTGTGTCGACCGACTGAGGTAAATGGGCGTTTTTAAAAACCCTTGACGGTGTTTCTGAGACGCCTGGACCGGTCCTAATAGATTGTCGGCCGTCTCATGTCGTCAACCGACCTTGCAGCGTGTTGACATTCTCACGTAATTCTCTAAATAAGCCATCCATTCCGGTGTCGACTCCCTAGAGAGTGACATCACCATTACAGGCAATTTCTCCGCCTCCTCACCAACATCGTCCTCATACATGTCGACACACACGTACCGACACACAGCACACACACCGGGAATGCTCTGACAGAGGACAGGACCCACTAGCCCTTTGGGGAGACAGAGGGAGAGTCTGCCAGCACACACCAAAAACGCTATAATTATATAGGGACAACCTTATATAAGTGTTTCTCCCTTATAGCATCTTTTATATATATACAATATCGCCAAAATCAGTGCCCCCCCTCTCTGTTTTAACCCTGTTTCTGTAGTGCAGTGCAGGGGAGAGCCTGGGAGCCTTCTCTCCAGCTTTTCTGTGAGAGAAAATGGCGCTGTGTGCTGAGGAGATAGGCCCCGCCCCTTTTTCGGCGGGCTCGTCTCCCGCTATTTTTGAAGTTAGGCAGGGGTTAAATATCTCCATATAGCCTCTGTGGGCTATATGTGAGGTATTTTTTGCCTCTAATAAGGTTTTTATTTGCCTCTCAGAGCGCCCCCCCCAGCGCTCTGCACCCTCAGTGACTGTTGTGTGAAGTGTGCTGAGAGGAAAATGGCGCACAGCTGCAGTGCTGTGCGCTACCTTTATGAAGACTCAGGAGTCTTCAGCCGCCGATTTTGGACCTCTTCTCTCTTCAGCGTCTGCAAGGGGGCCGGCGGCGCGGCTCCGGTGACCATCCAGGCTGTACCTGTGATCGTCCCTCTGGAGCTAGTGTCCAGTAGCCAAGCAGCAAATCCACTCTGCATGCAGGTGAGTTCACTACTTCTCCCCTAAGTCCCTCGTTGCAGTGATCCTGTTGCCAGCAGGACTCACTGTAAAGTAAAAAACCTAAGCTAAACTTTCTCTAAGCAGCTCTTTAGGAGAGCCACCTAGATTGCACCCTTCTCGTTCGGGCACAAAATCTAACTGGAGTCTGGAGGAGGGTCATAGGGGGAGGAGCCAGTGCACACCACCTGATCTGGTAAAAGCTTTACTTTTTTGTGCCCTGTCTCCTGCGGAGCCGCTATTCCCCATGGTCCTTTCAGGAACCCCAGCATCCACTTAGGACGATAGAGAAAATGGAGGCTATAGAACTCAGGCTGACAAGATTACAGTATCCTAGCAGGGATGGGAGGCAATCAATTTGCCAGTTGTTGGGATCCTGACGCCGGAATAGCGTGGGAATAGATCCTGTGGCGAGTGCAGCGTGCTTGCTAGGGGACGCGTAGCATTCGCCCCCGCTGCCGGCATCCAGTCCACCAGGAATATATATGAATTCCACAGGGATATGTCTAAGGGTCTGGTGAATATGTGAATCAATAGTACTAGCTTAGTGACCAACCAGGGACAGACATTTCAGAGACACTTAGGGGTCTATTCATGAAGCAGTGAAAAGTGTGGAGAAGTGAGCCTGTGGAGAAGTTGCCCATGGCAACCAATCAGCATTAAAGTAACATTTATAATTTGCATACAATACAATTGTACGGAGCAGCTGATTGGTTGCCATGGGCAACTTCTCCACAGGCTCACTTCTCCACACTTTTCTCTGCTTCATTAATAGACCCCATAAACTGATGTTACTTTACTACTGTTGCATTGGTGCAAATGTGTCATAGTACCGAGGCATCTTCTTCCAGTGTGTTACACAGTGATGGGGAATCTGATATACTTAAGGGACACACATGTTCCTCATGTAATTACTAAAAAGCCCTAAAACAGCCTTGGCACCCCCACAACACCCATCCTAAAATGCCCACACATGCTCCAAAATTCTACCACATGCCCCTCAGGCCTCTTACTTGCTCCACAATGCTCCTATACGCCAGCAACGTCCCCTTTTGTGGTCAGAGCACCACTTGCTATGAACTGGCCCGAAATGTCACTCAGATCTCTCCACAAGCCCCCAAATCACTAGCTAATGTGCCCAGCGGGAAGGGAAGGGAGCATGTGCACCTCCTCCTACCATTAGATGTGGTGAATGACATCCGTGCAGTGGGCAGAGAGGGCCAGATAATATGGAAGCCGGCTGCCCCTGTTCAGTCTTACTCTCTTTGGGGTCTATTGAAAAGTAGAGATAAGCGGGTTCGGATGTAACGCCAGAATTAACGCCAGATCGGTTTTATCTGGATTTTTCTTATTGGCTATCCAAAACACATGACATCCGTGAGCCAATAAGGTGCCGTTTTGAGAACCGAGTAAATCCGAGTAAAAACGAACCCGCTCATCTCTAGTGAAAAGAGTACAGATTTTAGCCAGTGGAGAAATTTCCCACGGCAACCAATCAGCGGCTGCATATAATTTTATAGAATGCACTTGCTAAATGTTACTGCAATGCTGATTGGTTGCCATGGGCAACTTCTGCACTGGCTCCCTTTTCCGCTCTTTTCACTGCGTTATGAATAGACCCCTTTATAACATAAAGCAGAGAATAAGTCCCATTGGTAGACTAGAGCTGCATGTGCAGGGGAAGGCCCCCCAGGCCTGGTCTTGTCCCACCACCGGTTTAACATGTACTAGACAGATAAAAACTAACTCATGATTGAGTGCTATGGTTTAGTGCTAAGTTATGCCTAAATATTAGTAAATGACCCTCACAGTTTATTTGTCTGTGTTGAGCTAGCTACAAATGTGGGTGTTCCACATTACTGCTATGCTACCAGATCAGGCGCGTTTTGTGATGGGGGAAATGACCATCTCAAGGGCTCTTGGTCAACCACTCACACCCTCAGGAGAACATAATTTATACCCCGATTTGTTCACATCTAATTGGATTTTGAGGGGCAGAGTTTAAAGTTGTCTTTTGGCCGGAGCAGTGATATCAGACTGTTTACGAAACCACCATTGTGCAGTCTGTTTCCAGCCTCAATGCACTATCGTAGGCAAACCAGGCTCTTTCGCCTGTCACGGTTTTTGGCCGCAGCTATGGTTAGGAGGCATCAGCTGGCATTGTGCGGTCAGACGACTAACACTAGAGGCTATATTCTAATAAGATGGGGTGCTATAAACTCATTAGCTTATGAGAAGAGTTTGGTGCAGAGAAGCGGCTGATATATTTGAAGCGTGGAAGGAAAGAAGGTGATTACTGTATGATGTGTCTATATGGGAGTAATTGAGAAAACCTGCACTATAGATGGCCGTTTTAGAAGGATCCGAGTCATCAGCTGAGTATGAAGCATTCTGGTAACCCTAGTAACTATCTACTTGAGGCCAATTGGGCAGGTGACCCCGGTGCCGCCCAGTCCACAGTAACCGTTGGGTGTCTTGCTCAGATACTGCTGGTGATAATCTTCTGCGTAGTAAAAGTGTTCTGCCGGGCGGATTTCCGTGGTAATATTTCCATATCCTTTCGCAGTCAGCTCCTGTAAGAAAAATGGAGGCATTCAGTTAACTATGCCAGAACCCAGCATACTGCATATAATGACACATATCTCTATACAGTACATGGATATTCATAGCAAATATGCGAACAAAGGGGGATTTAAAAGAATGGGGAGACCAGGACTTCAGCTACTCACACTAAGGGTATGCCAACAAGCCCATGACTCAGTAAGGATAGGCCCAAGGCACAGTACGGACAACTCGACATGCCCATGGCAAAGTAAGGGCAAGCCAAAACATCCATGCCACAGTAAGGGTTTGCCAACATGCCCATGGCACAGTAAGGGCTGGCCAACATGCCCATGGCACAGATCGGGCAGGCCAACACAACCTTGGCACAGTAAGGGCAGGCCAACACGTCCATCCCACAGTAAGGGCAGGCCGATACTCTCATGGCACAGTAAGGGCAGGCCGACATGCCCATGGCACAGTAAGGGCAGGATGACACTTCCATGGCACAGTAAGAGTAGGCCGACACGCCCATGACACACTATGGGAATGCCAAAACGCCCATGGCACAATAAGGATATGCCAACAAGCCTATGGTACAGTAAGTGCAGGCCAATATATCCATGGCACAGTAAGGGCAGGCCAACACGCCCTTGGCACAGTAAGGGCAGGCAGACACGTCCTTGGCACAGTAAGGGCAGGCCGACATGTCCATGGCACAGTAAGGGTAGGCCGACATGCCCATGGTACAGTAAGGGCAGGTCAACACGTCCATGGCACTGTAAGGGCAGGCCGACACACCCATGGCACAGTACGGACAACCCGACACACCCATGGCACAGTACGGACAACCCGACATGCCCTTGGCATAGTAAGGGCAACCCGACAGGTCCATGGTACAGTAAGCATAGGCGACGCACCCATGGCACAGTAACGGCAGGCCAACACATCCATGGCACAGTAAGGGTATGCCAACACGCTCATGACACGGAAAGGGCAGGCAGACTTGCCCATATCACAGTAGAGGGAAGGCCAACACGTCCAAGGCACAGTAAGGGTAGGCCAACACCCCCATGGCACAGTAAGGACAGGTCAACATGTCCATGGCAAAATAAGGGCAGGCCGACATGCCCATGGCACAGTAAGTGTAGACTGACACCTCCTTTGCACAGTAAGTGTATGCTGACACCACCACGGTATAGCAAGAGTGGGCTGACACCTCCATGGTACAACAAGCGCAGGCTGACACCGCCATGGCCCAATATGTATTAAACTGTTAACGCATTAGGGGGTATATGCAATTGCGTTCGAATTGCCGCAAATGTCGAAAAACGGGGCATTTTCGACACAAAAAAAATATTCGACAATGCAATACAGTACTTTTCGACAAAAAAAATGACTTTTCAGATTCGACTTTTTAAAATTCGTCAGTTGTCAAATTCGACATGTCTCAATGGTAAAAATGCGGCTTTTCGACAAAAGTATATTCAATTGAAGAATGTCGATTCGACAACAGTGCTTTTCGACAGTCATTTCGTCAATTTCATTCCGCCTCACTTTGCTGGCGGAATCTAATAAAAAAATTTAAAAACATGTTTTTTTTGTGTGGTTTTTTTATTGCTAATAGCATATCTATTTATATTAGAAGGGATTAGGTACTTGGTTTGTCTATTAGGAGACACAACTATTATTTATATATTTTAAAATAATATTTTTTTTTAACTGACTAAAATAGAGAGAGCATGGTTTTCAGTGGGAAGGGGTGGGAATGGGTTAAAATCCAGAAAACAAATTGCGTGGGGTCCCCCGCCTCGGCCTCTGTGAGCCGGTCCTGGTTGTAAAATACGGGGGAAAAATTGACTTTGCGATCAGCGGTGAGGTTACCCGTGGTCAGCCTCTGACAGCGAGTGACCTCACCGCTGACCGCAAAGTTCCCACCATTGTAGATAATGGAGAGACTGTGCGATGCACTGTCTGACAGCTCAGACGCGCATAGCCAATTAGGAGAGTGCCACGACATGGCGCTCCCTGATTGGCTGAAGGGACCCTCTGTGACAGGAGTCACGGGGGGTCTCAGTAATCGGGGAAAGGGGTCCCATGTGTAAACATGGGACCCCTTTCAGTGCGTGGATCGGGTATGCGGTTTGTTTTTTTGCCAAGTACGTGGATTACAAAAAAAGAACAGGACACACTGGATTTAGGTGAGTATAATTTTATTTTCAGGTACCCCGGATTCTGGTACCCCGGATTCTACTTGGAGACGTGGACAGAGTCGGCGTGTGAACATAGGTAAGTATGGGGTATTTTTTTGCAGAAGAACTACAGGTACCAGCGGGCCCGTTTTACCCCCGCATGCCGGTGCTTGTGGTTCTCCAAGTACCAGCTTGCGGGGGAGGCTTGCTGGGACTTGTAGTTCTTCTGCAAAAAACAATATTCTTTTATTTTACACAAGGCTATCAGCCCCCCATCCGCAGCCCATGGATGGGGGGGGGGACAGCCTCGGGCTTCACCCCTGGCCCTTGGGTGGCTGGAGGGGGGGGACCCCTTGATTTAAGGGGTCCCCACTCCTCCAGGGTACCCCGGCCAGAGGTGACTAGTTGGGGATTTAATGCCACGGCCGCAGGGACCGGTATAAAAGTGTCCCCCGGCTGTGGCATTATCTCTCCAGCTAGTGGAGCCCGGTGCTGGTGTTAAAAATACGGGGGGCCCCTACGCTTTTTGTCCCCCGTATTTTTTGCACCAGGACCGGACGCAGAGCCCTGTGCTGGTTCTAAAAATACCGGGGATCCCCTGTCAATTTTTTCCTCGTATTTTTACAACCAGGACCGGCTCAAAGAGCGCGAGGCTGGTTATGCTTAGGAGGGGGGACCCCACGCAATTTTTTTTAGGGTTTTTTAACCATTTTTGTGCCGTCCGAAAAGTCGAATCCAGGAAGCACTTATACGTCAATTGGTCCGTTTTTCGACAGCGGGACTGTCGAATACGTTTTTAATTGAATATGTCGAATTCCGGCAGCCGCCGGCCGGAATTCGACGGTCGAATTGTGTCGAATTTAAAAACGGGCGAAAAAAAGACGCAATTCGTCCGGAATTGCATATACCCCCAGATGTCTACCACGAAAATTGAAAAAAGTAAAATAATCGCAAAAACATTGAGTTTACTTTTCACGTGTATCAAGTACAGAAAAGGATTTTCATTTGCATTTGATTGCTTTAGTTTTTGCCATCTTTTGATGGTGAGTTTTGTAGAATTTCATGAGCATGCCCGGGGAGGAGAGGCATCTTTTCTCATCCCTCTCCCGAGTCTCTCCCAGCACAGAGAACATATACTGGTGGCAACAGAAGATTGAACAGATTTTCTGTACTTGTCATAACATCTAATACCTACAGTATACACGACTCCACTCGTATGTTAGCTAAACACCGTCCTCACTACAGTGAAAGCCTATTATACTAAAAAACAAGTGTTAATTATTAAAAATGTTTAATGCCAGTCAGTGCTAATGCTTAATCACTCAATGTGTGTATGTGTTTATGTTTCTCTCAAAAGTGCTTTTGCATTTTCCATTTAGTATTGCTATTCAGATTTATTAAATTATAAGTAATAAGTAGGACTAATGCTTAATATTGACTTGTTCTCATTTTCAGTGTCATACTGTATATCTCTGAGTGTACTTTGTATGTTTAAAAATGTGTAGCCTATCTACATACTGTATATTCAGATGTAATAGGAATAATAAGCAGTTAAAAATTGGTTTTATTGAAAGATGTAAAAATAAGAATTTACTTACCGATAATTCTATTTCTCGGAGTCCGTAGTGGATGCTGGGGTTCCTGAAAGGACCATGGGGAATAGCGGCTCCGCAGGAGACAGGGCACAAAAGTAAAGCTTTCCGATCAGGTGGTGTGCACTGGCTCCTCCCCCTATGACCCTCCTCCAAGCCAGTTAGGTACTGTGCCCGGACGAGCGTACACAATAAGGGAGGAATTTTGAATCCCGGGTAAGACTCATACCAGCCACACCAATCACACCGTACAACTTGTGATCTAAACCCAGTTAACAGTATGATAACAGCGGAGCCTCTGAAAAGATGGCTCACAACAATAATAACCCGATTTTTGTAACTATGTACAAGTATTGCAGATAATCCGCACTTGGGATGGGCGCCCAGCATCCACTACGGACTCCGAGAAATAGAATTATCGGTAAGTAAATTCTTATTTTCTCTATCGTCCTAGTGGATGCTGGGGTTCCTGAAAGGACCATGGGGATTATACCAAAGCTCCCAAACGGGCGGGAGAGTGCGGATGACTCTGCAGCACCGAATGAGAGAACTCCAGGTCCTCCTTAGCCAGGGTATCAAATTTGTAGAATTTAGCAAACGTGTTTGCCCCTGACCAAGTAGCTGCTCGGCAAATTTGTAAAGCCGAGACCCCTCGGGCAGCCGCCCAAGATGAGCCCCCCTTCCTTGTGGAATGGGCATTTACATATTTTGGCTGTGGCAGGCCTGCCACAGAATGTGCAAGCTGAATTGTATTACACATCCAACTAGCAATAGTCTGCTTAGAAGCAAGAGCACCCAGTTTTTTGGGTGCATACAGGATAACAGCAAGTCAGTTTTCCTGACTCCAGCCGTCCTGGAACATATTTTCAGGGCCCTGACAACATCTAGCAACTTGGAGTCCTCCAAGTCCCTAGTAGGTGCAAGGCACCACAATAAGCTGGTTCAGGTGAAACACTGACACCACCTTAGGGAGAGAACTGGGGACGAGTCCGCAGCTCTGCCCTGTCCGAATGGACAAACAGATATGGGCTTTTTTGAGAAAAAAACACCAATTTGACACTCGCCTGGTCCAGGCCAGGGCCAAGAGCATGGTCACTTTTCATGTGAGATGCTTCAAATCCACAGATTTGACTGGTTTTAAACCAATGTGATTTGAGGAATCCCAGAACTACGTTGAGATCCCACAGTGCCACTGGAGGCACAAAAGGGGGTTGTATATGCAATACTCCCTTGACAAACTTCTGGACTTCAGGAACTGAAGCCAATTCTTTCTGGAAGAAAATCGACAGGGCCGAAATTTGAACCTTAATGGACCCCAATTTGAGGCCCATAGACACTCCTGTTTGCAGGAAATGCAGGAAACGACCGAGTTGAAATTTCTTTGTGGGGCCTTCCTGGCCTCACACCACGCAACATATTTTCGCCACATGTGGTGATAATGTTGTGCGGTCACCTCCTTTCTGGCTTTGACCAGGGTAGGAATGACCTCTTCCGGAATGCCTTTTTCCCTTAGGATCCGGCTTTCCACCGCCATGCCGACAAACGCAGCTGCGGTAAGTCTTGGAACAGACATGGTACTTGCTGAAGCAAGTCCCTTCTTAGCGGCAGAGGCCATAAGACCTCTGTAAGCATCTCTTGAAGTTCCGGGTACCAAGTCCTTCTTGGCCAATCCGGAGCCATGAGTATAGTTCTTACTCCTCTACGTCTTATAATTCTCAGCACCTTAGGTATGAGAAGCAGAGGAGGGAACACATACACCGACTGGTACACCCACGGTGTTACCAGAACATCCACAGCTATTGCCTGAGGGTCTCTTGACCTGGCGCAATACCTGTCCCGTTTTTTGTTCAGACGGGACGCCATCATGTCCACCTTTGGTATTTCCCAACGGTTTACAATCATGTGGAAAAAACTTCCCGATGAAGTTTCCACTCTCCCGGGTGGAGGTCGTGCCTGCTGAGGAAGTCTGCTTCCCAGTTTCCATTCCCGGGATGAAACACTGCTGACAGTGCTATCACATGATTTTCCGCCCAGCGAAAAGTCCTTGCAGTTTTTGCCATTGCCCTCCTGCTTCTTGTGTCGCCCTGTCTGTTTACGTGGGCGACTGCCGTGATGTTTTTCCCACTGGATCAATACCGGCTGACCTTGAAGCAGAGGTCTTGCTAAGCTTAGAGCATTATAAATTTACCCTTAGCTCCAGTATATTTATGTGGAGAAAAGTCTCCAGACTTGATCACACTCCCTGGAAATTTTTTCCTTGTGTGACTGCTCCCCAGCCTCTCGGGCTGGGCTCCGTGGTCACCAGCATCCAATCCTGAATGCCGAATCTGCGGCCCTCTAGAAGATGAGCACTCTATAACCACCACAGGAGAGACACCCTTGTCCTTGGATATAGGGTTATCCGCTGATGCATCTGAAGATGCGATCCGGACCATTTGTCCAGCAGATCCCACTGAAAAGTTCTTGCGTGAAATCTGCCGAATGGAATTGCTTCGTAGGAAGCCACCATTTTTACCAGGACCCTTGTGCAATGATGCACTGTTTTTAGGAGGTTCCTGACTAGCTCGGATAACTCCCTGGCTTTCTCTTCCGGGAGAAACACCTTTTTCTGGACTGTGTCCAGAATCATCCCTAGGCACAGCAGACGTTTCGTCGGGATCAGCTGCGATTTTGGAATATTTAGAATCCACCCGTGCTGTTGTAGCAGTATCCTAGATAGTGCTACTCCGACCTCCAACTGTTCTCTGGACTATGCCCTTATCAGGAGATCGTCCAAGTAAGGGATAATTAAGACGCCTTTTCTTCGAAGAAGAATCATCATTTCGGCCATTACCTTGGTAAAGACCCGGGGTGCCGCGGACAATCCAAACGGCAGCGTCTGAAACTGATAGTGACAGTTCTGCACCACGAACCTGAGGTACCCTTAGTAAGAAGGGCAATTTTGGGACATAGAGGTAAGCATCCCTGATGTCCCGGGACACTATATAGTCCCCTTCTTCCTGGTTCGTTATCACTGCTCTGAGTGACTCCATCTTGATTTGAACCTTTGTAAGTGTTCAAAAAATTTTTTAGAATAAGTCTCACCTAGCCTTCTGGCTTCAGTACCACAATATAGTGTGGAATAATACCCCTTTTCTTATAGTAGGAGGGGTAATTTAATTATCACCTGCTGGGAATACAGCTTGTGAATTTTTTCCCATACTGCCTCCTTGTCGGAGGGAGACCTTGGTAAAGCAGACTTCAGGAGCCTGCGAAGGGGAAACGTCTCGACATTCCAATCTGTACCCCTGGGATACTACTTGTAGGATCCAGGGGTCCTGTATGGTCTCAGCGCCATGCTGAGAACTTGTCAGAAGCGGTGGAACGCTTCTGTTCCTGGGAATGGGCTGCCTGCTGCAGTCTTCTTCCCTTTCCTCTATCCCTGGGCAGATATGATCTTATAGGGACGAAAGGACTGAGGCTGAAAAGACGGTGTCTTTTTCTGCAGAGATGTGACTTAGGGTAAAAACGGTGGATTTTCCAGCAGTTGCCGTGGCCACCAGGTCCGATGGACCGACCCCAAATAACTCCTCTTCCTTTATACGGCAATACACCTTTGTGCCGTTTGGAATCTGCATCACCTGACCACTGTCGTGTCCATAAACATCTTCTGGCAGATATGGACATCGCACTTACTCTTGATGCCAGAGTGCAAATATCCCTCTGTGCATCTCGCATATATAGAAATACATCCTTTAAATGCTCTATAGTCAATAAAATACTGTCCCTGTCAAGGGTATCAATATTTTTAGTCAGGGAATCCGACCAAGCCACCCCAGCTCTGCACATCCAGGCTGAGGCGATCGCTGGTCGCAGTATAACACCAGTATGTGTGTATATACTTTTTATGATATTTTCCAGCCTCCTGTCAGCTGGTCCTTGAGGACGGCCCTATCTATAGACGGTACCGCCACTTGTTTTGATAAGCGTGTGAGCGCCTTATCCACCCTAAGGGGTGTTTCCCAACGCGCCCTAACTTCTGGCGGGAAAGGGTATACCGCCCATAATTTTCTATCGGGGGGAACCCACGCATCATCACACACTTTATTTAATTTATCTGATTCAGGAAAAACTATGGTAGTTTTTTCACATCCCACATAATACCCTCTTTTGTGGTACTTGTAGTATCAGAAATATGTAACACCTCCTTCATTGCCTTTAACGTGTGGCCCTAATAAGGAATACGCTTGTTTATTCACCGTCGACACTGAATTCAGTGTCCCTGTCTGTGTCTGTGTCGACCGACTAAAGTAAACGGGCGTTTTAAAACCCTGACGGTGTTTTTGAGACGTCTGGACCGGTACTAATTGTTTGTCGGCCGTCTCATGTCGTCAACCGACCTTGCAGCGTGTTGACATTATCACGTAATTCCCTAAATAAGCCATCCATTCCGGTGTCGACTCCCTAGAGAGTGACATCACCATTACAGGCAATTGCTCCGCCTCCTCACCAACATCGTCCTCCTATATGTCGACACACACGTACCGACATACAGCACACACACAGGGAATGCTCTGATAGAAGGACAGGACCCACTAGCCCTTTGGAGAGACAGAGGGAGAGTTTGCCAGCACACACCAAAAACGCTATAATTATATAGGGACAACCTTATATAAGTGTTTTCCCTTATAGCATCTTTTTTATATATTTCTAACGCCAAATTAGTGCCCCCCCTCTCTGTTTTAACCCTGTTTCTGTAGTGCAGTGCAGGGGAGAGCCTGGGAGCCTTCCCTCCAGCCTTTCTGTGAGGGAAAATGGCGCTGTGTGCTGAGGAGATAGGCCCCGCCCCTTTTTCGGCGGCCTCGTCTCCCGCTCTTAACGGATTTTGGCAGGGGTTAAATATCTCCATATAGCCCCCGGAGGCTATATGTGAGGTATTTTTAGCCAAAATAGGTATTCATTTGCCTCCCAGGGCGCCCCCCTCCCAGCGCCCTGCACCCTCAGTGACTGCCGTGTGAAGTGTGCTGAGAGGAAAATGGCGCACAGCTGCAGTGCTGTGCGCTACCTTTAGAAGACTGAGGAGTCTTCTGCCGCCGATTCTGGACCTCTTCTTACTTCAGCATCTGCAAGGGGGCCGGCGGCAAGGCTCCGGTGACCATCCAGGCTGTACCTGTGATCGTCCCTCTGGAGCTGATGTCCAGTAGCCAAGAAGCCAATCCATCCTGCACGCAGGTGAGTTCACTTCTTCTCCCCTAAGTCCCTCGTTGCAGTGATCCTGTTGCCAGCAGGACTCACTGTAAAATAAAAAACCTAAGCTAAACTTTTCTAAGCAGCTCTTTAGGAGAGCCACCTAGATTGCACCCTTCTCGGCCGGGCACAAAAATCTAACTGGCTTGGAGGAGGGTCATAGGGGGAGGAGCCAGTGCACACCACCTGATCGGAAAGCTTTACTTTTGTGCCCTGTCTCCTGCGGAGCCGCTATTCCCCATGGTCCTTTCAGGAACCCCAGCATCCACTAGGACGATAGAGAAAATAAATCATATCAAAGCCTAATAACTTTGGATTGTTAATGTCAGAAAGCATTAAAACATGGATAATCAAGGATTCTTATACATAACAATGTTTCACAGTATTAATATAATTATCAGGAGTCATTTGTTTTCATTAAAACAGTAATGAAAAAAAACCTGGTTTAAACCAAAAAAATAAAAATAAAAACGGTTTAGACCAAAAAAACGATCTATTTTGATGTATTTCTTTTTTAAAATGTTTTTTTCCCCAACCCAGATTGCCACAATGAAAAACGTTACTTTCTGCATGATAAAATGTGATTAATAATACATCTGCCTCTTGATGCTGTTACTGATGCACTCAGGAACGTCTAGTGAAGGAGGGATTGTTCCCAGTGTGAAGTAAAGGCAGCGCTGCTACCCCAAAGGCCAGGTGAGTATTGCATCTTGGTCCCTGTCCGCAGTGGATGGGAAGTAACAAGATGAAGTGAATAAGGATTCTATACTGAACATACAGTTCTCATAGTTACCAGTGGTACGAGTTGTGATGTTAGCAGAGGTGCCTTACCAATGTCCCCTAGAAAGACTACAGCATAATGGAGTTGCCTAGTTGTCTAATGCACAATGCCATATTTGATGACAACCAAACACAACATACAAGAGCTACTATATCACAGTACAATACATGATAATGAGCGAGCCGAACATCGTGGTGATACATCACGGAGACTTGAGTCACTCCCATAGAGCAGGGCCGGCGACAAGGGAGGTCAAAGGGGACAACTGTACTGGGCCCCAAGGATCAGAGGGGCCCCAAAGATATGCCTCTTAAAGCCCAGCAGGGAAGTGAGCCATCTTGTCCAAATAGGCGAGCTGTAGGCGGTGTGTGCACATCCTCAGAGTGACAGGAGCCTCTCACACACAGTGACTGTGCGGCATGAGTGTGCGTCCGCTCTTCCGGGTCCAACTCTGTTACAGGCAGTTACAGGACATGGCAGCAGCTGGCCAGGATTTCCGTGACCTGCACTGGCCTCTCCTGGTGGGGTGTGAGGGCCGCATGGTTCCTGCTGTGTGATGTTCGGGTCTGGATACTGGGGAGGCAGCGCAGGTGAGTCTCTCCCTGGGGTAAGAGTGGAATGGTGAGGGGATACAGGGCTTTGGGATGAGGTGAGGGAGGTGGGAAAGCAGCATGAAGTCACTGGAGAGAGACAGTCTGTGGGGTGTGTGGGAAGAAGGAGAGAGGGAGACACAGACTATGGTGGGGGGGGGGGGGGGGGGAAGGAGAGATATACATATTTATATTTGTATAAATATATATATATTAACAGTTTCTTATATAGCGCAGCAAATTCTGTTTCGCTTATATATACATATATATATATAGTACTCCAAGATAAAACGGCACTGGACGCAAAGAATATGAAAATGAGATGTATTGCAACAACAACAGCTGTTTCAGGGCAGCAGCCCTTTCCTCAAGTTAACAGCAACACTACCAACAAATGGACAAGGCCAGTTGTGTTTATTTAATCTAAGAGTGCCGACTGAACTGCAAGTATATATATATATATATCTCCTATATAATAGCCCTGTGACTCTGTGCCTGGGTTTCTAATGCTGGGCGTGGCTAGGAGCTCTCATTGGGTTAGTGGCAGGTCTATCACACCCAGCCCACAGCTGATTGGGCGAGAAACGCCCTCCCACATAGGTTACATCCAATGGGAGGCTCTGCCCTTTGCCTGCTGTGTTTTCACAGAGCAGGATTAGCAATGGGGCTGATGGAGCTGCAGCTCCAGCCCCACACCCCAAAATAGTCCCACTGCATCTGCAGCACCATACCCTCCAACAATTTACACATAAACATTTATGCAAATTCGAAAAGGGGGCGTGGCCACGAGTAAGCCGGCGTGGCCACGCCCCTTTTCCTATACTTTCAATGGAAGCTTGGAGAGTCAAAAATCAGTACAGACCATAAAAAAAGGTACTGTACCTGCCAAAAAGGTGCAGCTGGAGGGTATGCCACTGCATCTGCAGCAAGTCTCTGCGCTGTAGATAGGGGGAAAACAATCCTTTTACTGCAGCGTCCTATGGGGGTCATTCCAAGTTGATCGCTAACTGCATTCGTTCACTGTGCAGCGATCAGATAAAAACTCGCCACTTCTGCGCATGCGTATGCAGCGCAATGCGCACGTGCGGCTTACTATTACAACGAACGATGTCGTTTTACACAGGGTCTAGCGATGCTTTTCAGTTGCATAGGCAGCCGCAGAGTGATTGACAGGAAGAGGGCGTTTCTGGGTGTCAACTGACCGTTTTCAGGGAGTGTTCGGAAAAACGCAGGCGTGGCTGGCCGAACGCAGGGCGTGTTCATGACGTCAAATCAGGAACTGAATGGTCTGAAGTGATCGCAAGCGCCGAGTAGGTCTGAAGCTGCTCTGAAACTGCACAAAAATATTTTGTACCCGCTCTCCGATCCCTTTGTTCGCACTTCTGCTAAGCTAAAATACACTCCCACTGGGCGGCGGCATAGCATTTGCACGGCTGCTAAAAACTGCTAGCGAGCAATCAACTCGGAATGACCACCAATGTCTTGCTGCCAGTCCACCTGCCCCCTCCGGCATCAACAATCCCCACTCCCTAGCCGCGCCGAAGGTGGAACAAAAGCTGCTGCGGCCACCGGCATAGATGTGTATGAAAGCGGCGCAGCGGAAGACTTTCATAGCCCTCCCTGCGCCGCATACTCTCTGAGCCCCGGAGCCTGCTCTGCGTGTGATGTCACAGAAGTGCCTCCCCACCACAGCCGCGCCCAGATCCCCAGAGGCCCTGACTCCGCAACACAGCACCTGGCCTGCCGGCCTGGAAGCCCCGAGATGGTTAACGTAGCAGATAGAGAGGGTGATATAATGGAGGGTAATGTATGGACGCTGAATCAATGTAAAAGGTGACAGTGCTGTGCAGTGCAGTGGGTGTGCAGTCTGGGCCGGTGCTAGAGTGTTCGGCGCCCCCCTGCAAACTATAAATTTGCACCCTTGCATACTTTACAAACGCACAGCGCACATAATGACCCCTGTAGTAGAGACACTTACACATGTAACGCCCCCTGTACCAGAGACGCTTACACATGTAATGCCCCCCGAACCAGTGACGCTTACACATGTTACGCCCCCCCCTGTACCAGTGACGCTTACACAAGTAACACCCCCTGTAGCAGTGACAATTACACACGTAATGCCCCCTGTAGCAGTGACGATTACACATGTAACGCCCCCTGTACCAGTGTCGCTTACACATGTCACCCCCCCTGTACCAGTGACGCTTACACAAGTAACACCCCCTGTAGTAGTGACAATTACACATGTAACGCCCTCTGTACCAGTGCCGCTTACACACATAACGCCCCCTGTACCAGTGATGCTTACACACATAACGCCCCCTGTACCAGTGACGCTTACACACGTAACACCCCCTATACCAGTGATGCTTACACACGTAACGCCCCCTGTACCAGTGATGCTTACACACGTAACGCCCCCTGTACCAGTGACGCTTACACACATAACGCCCCCTGTACCAGTGACGCTTACACACGTAACACCCCCTATACCAGTGACGCTTACACACGTAATGCCCCCTCTCCCAGTACCGTTTACACACATACATTACACACATACACAGTCACACATATATACAGTATACACAGACACTGTATATATACACACACACTCACTCTCTTTCCAGACACTTATCTAATGAAGTCTGGCTGGCCGAAGCTGTAGCAGATCATCCTCCTGCTGCAGCATGGTCCCGTGTAGCTCTGCCCCTTACTCCCATCTAGCTCCGCCCACTTTGGCTCCCTCCCGGCCACTGAATGTCACACAGGGGAGGGGAGGGGGGAGAGGAGGTTTTGTGCTGCCGGCGCCGAGGGGGAGAGGAGGCTTTGTGCTGTCGGCGCCGAGGGGGAGAAAAGGTTTTGTGCTTCTGGCGCCGCTGCATGTGTGTAGTGTCACTGACACTGCACAGCACTCTCACCTTTTACATTGATTCAGCCAGTCACACAGTTCTGCCAGCCAGTCACTATTGTTAGCACCAGTGTCCCAACGCGCCGCATTACAGGGAAGTAATGGCACTACATAAACTACAGCTCCCAGCAGCTCTTAGCGCCGAAGCATTCCGCCCCTTAGGGCAGCTGGGAGCTGTAGTTTATTGCGTACATCTTCTTCCCTGTAATGCGGCACATTGGGACACCAGTACCTCCGGGTCCCATTCGCGGCACCCCCACAAACCCTCTCCAGCGCCCGTGATAGCTCCGGACCCCCTCCCCCACCCTCAGCGACCCCGCACCTCCAACCACATACACCCCTCTCCCACCCGGGGCAACCCCGCAACTGCTCCTCCCCCACCCGCAGCGCCTCCGGACCACCACCTGCGGCACCCATGCACCCTCCCCCACCTGCGGCACCACCGCAACCGCCCCTCCCGTGGCACCCCAGGATCCCATCCGCCTCTTCCCCGCACCCCCTACTCCCCCAACCAAAGTACCTACTAGGTGATTCACCAGGCCCTGTGTGCGCTGTTCACGCCTTTGCAAGGGGCTTCCACCCCTTAACCATTGCACGCCCTTTGTCCGTGCAATATTTAACCACTCACACAATTATGATTGGAGGTAATACTCCATATAATAAAAATATTGCACGCCACAAGGGTGTGCAAGGGTTAACGGGGCGTAGCCCCTTACGACGGTGTGAAGAGCGCCCGTAGGGCTCGATGAATCACCTAGTATATATATATTTATATGTATGTATATATAAAATCTGAGGGGGCCCCAGCGATATCACTGTACGGGGCCCCAAAATTTCTGTTGCTGGCCCTGCCATAGAGTTATGTTGAAAAACCATAACTATATTTAATTTGATTATATCCGTACATGAGCATCTCTGAGTATGTCCACCGTAGGCAAAGCACCAGCTCTATAACCGTGGGGTTGTAATTAGAGATGAGCGCCGGAAATTTTTCGGGTTTTGTGTTTTGGTTTTGGGTTCGGTTCCGCGGCCGTGTTTTGGGTTCGACCGCGTTTTGGCAAAACCTCACCGAATTTTTTTTGTCGGATTCGGGTGTGTTTTGGATTCGGGTGTTTTTTTTTAAAAACACTAAAAAACAGCTTAAATCATAGAATTTGGGGGTCATTTTGATCCCAAAGTATTATTAACCTCAAAAACCATAATTTACACTCATTTTCAGTCTATTCTGAATACCTCACACCTCACAATATTATTTTTAGTCCTAAAATTTGCACCTAGGTCGCTGGATGACTAAGCTAAGCGACCCTAGTGGCCGACACAAACACCGGGCCCATCTAGGAGTGGCACTGCAGTGTCACGCAGGATGTCCCTTCCAAAAAACCCTCCCCAAACAGCACATGACGCAAAGAAAAAAAGAGGCGCAATGAGGTAGCTGTGTGAGTAAGATAAGCGACCCTAGTGGCCGACACAAACACCGGGCCCATCTAGGAGTGTCACTGAAGTGTCACGCAGGATGTCCCTTCCAAAAAACCCTCCCCAAACAGCACATGACGCAAAGAAAAAAAGAGGCGCAATGAGGTAGCTGTGTGAGTAAGATAAGCGACCCTAGTGGCCGACACAAACACCGGGCCCATCTAGGAGTGTCACTGCAGTGTCACGCAGGATGTCCCTTCCAAAAAACCCTCCCCAAACAGCACATGACGCAAAGAAAAAAAGAGGCGCAATGAGGTAGCTGTGTGAGTAAGATAAGCGACCCTAGTGGCCGACACAAACACCGGGCCCATCTAGGAGTGTCACTGCAGTGTCACGCAGGATGTCCCTTCCAAAAAACCCTCCCCAAACAGCACATGACGCAAAGAAAAAAAGAGGCGCAATGAGGTAGCTGTGTGAGTAAGATAAGCGACCCTAGTGGCCGACACAAACACCGGGCCCATCTAGGAGTGGCACTGCAGTGTCACGCAGGATGTCCCTTCCAAAAAACCCTCCCCAAACAGCACATGACGCAAAGAAAAAAAGAGGCGCAATGAGGTAGCTGTGTGAGTAAGATAAGCGACCCTAGTGGCCGACACAAACACCGGGCCCATCTAGGAGTGTCACTGCAGTGTCACGCAGGATGTCCCTTCCAAAAAACCCTCCCCAAACAGCACATGACGCAAAGAAAAAAAGAGGCGCAATGAGGTAGCTGTGTGAGTAAGATAAGCGACCCTAGTGGCCGACACAAACACCGGGCCCATCTAGGAGTGGCACTGCAGTGTCACGCAGGATGTCCCTTCCAAAAAACCCTCCCCAAACAGCACATGACGCAAAGAAAAAAAGAGGCGCAATGAGGTAGCTGTGTGAGTAAGATAAGCGACCCTAGTGGCCGACACAAACACCGGGCCCATCTAGGAGTGTCACTGCAGTGTCACGCAGGATGTCCCTTCCAAAAAACCCTCCCCAAACAGCACATGACGCAAAGAAAAAAAGAGGCGCAATGAGGTAGCTGTGTGAGTAAGATAAGCGACCCTAGTGGCCGACACAAACACCGGGCCCATCTAGGAGTGGCACTGCAGTGTCACGCAGGATGTCCCTTCCAAAAAACCCTCCCCAAACAGCACATGACGCAAAGAAAAATTAAAGAAAAAAGAGGTGCAAGATGGAATTGTCCTTGGGCCCTCCCACCCACCCTTATGTTGTATAAACAGGACATGCACACTTTAACCAACCCATCATTTCAGTGACAGGGTCTGCCACACGACTGTGACTGAAATGACGGGTTGGTTTGGACCCCCACCAAAAAAGAAGCAATTAATCTCTCCTTGCACAAACTGGCTCTACAGAGGCAAGATGTCCACCTCATCATCATCCTCCGATATATCACCGTGTACATCCCCCTCCTCACAGATTATCAATTCGTCCCCACTGGAATCCACCATCTCAGCTCCCTGTGTACTTTGTGGAGGCAATTGCTGCTGGTCAATGTCTCCACGGAGGAATTGATTATAATTCATTTTAATGAACATCATCTTCTCCACATTTTCTGGATGTAACCTCGTACGCCGATTGCTGACAAGGTGAGCGGCGGCACTAAACACTCTTTCGGAGTACACACTTGTGGGAGGGCAACTTAGGTAGAATAAAGCCAGTTTGTGCAAGGGCCTCCAAATTGCCTCTTTTTCCTGCCAGTATAAGTACGGACTGTGTGACGTGCCTACTTGGATGCGGTCACTCATATAATCCTCCACCATTCTTTCAATGGTGAGAGAATCATATGCAGTGACAGTAGACGACATGTCCGTAATCGTTGTCAGGTCCTTCAGTCCGGACCAGATGTCAGCATCAGCAGTCGCTCCAGACTGCCCTGCATCACCGCCAGCGGGTGGGCTCGGAATTCTGAGCCTTTTCCTCGCACCCCCAGTTGCGGGAGAATGTGAAGGAGGAGATGTTGACAGGTCGCGTTCCGCTTGACTTGACAATTTTCTCACCAGCAGGTCTTTCAACCCCAGCAGACTTGTGTCTGCCGGAAAGAGAGATCCAAGGTAGGCTTTAAATCTAGGATCGAGCACGGTGGCCAAAATGTAGTGCTCTGATTTCAACAGATTGACCACCCGTGAATCCTTGTTAAGCGAATTAAGGGCTCCATCCACAAGTCCCACATGCCTAGCGGAATCGCTCCGTGTTAGCTCCTCCTTCAATGTCTCCAGCTTCTTCTGCAAAAGCCTGATGAGGGGAATGACCTGACTCAGGCTGGCAGTGTCTGAACTGACTTCACGTGTGGCAAGTTCAAAGGGCATCAGAACCTTGCACAACGTTGAAATCATTCTCCACTGCACTTGAGACAGGTACATTCCACCTCCTATATCGTGCTCAATTGTATAGGCTTGAATGGCCTTTTGCTGCTCCTCCAACCTCTGAAGCATATAGAGGGTTGAATTCCACCTCGTTACCACTTCTTGCTTCAGATGATGGCAGAGCAGGTTCAGTAGTTTTTGGTGGTGCTCCAGTCTTCTGTACGTGGTGCCTGTACGCCGAAAGTGTCCCGCAATTCTTCTGGCCACCGACAGCATCTCTTGCACGCCCCTGTCGTTTTTTAAAAAATTCTGCACCACCAAATTCAAGGTATGTGCAAAACATGGGACGTGCTGGAATTTGCCCATATTTAATGCACACACAATATTGCTGGCGTTGTCCGATGCCACAAATCCACAGGAGAGTCCAATTGGGGTAAGCCATTCCGCGATGATCTTCCTCAGTTGCCGTAAGAGGTTTTCAGCTGTGTGCGTATTCTGGAAAGCGGTGATACAAAGCGTAGCCTGCCTAGGAAAGAGTTGGCGTTTGCGAGATGCTGCTACTGGTGCCGCCGCTGCTGTTCTTGCGGCGGGAGTCCATACATCTACCCAGTGGGCTGTCACAGTCATATAGTCCTGACCCTGCCCTGCTCCACTTGTCCACATGTCCGTGGTTAAGTGGACATTGGGTACAACTGCATTTTTTAGGACACTGGTGAGTCTTTTTCTGACGTCCGTGTACATTCTCGGTATCGCCTGCCTAGAGAAGTGGAACCTAGATGGTATTTGGTAACGGGGGCACACTGCCTCAATAAATTGTCTAGTTCCCTGTGAACTAACGGCGGATACCGGACGCACGTCTAACACCAACATAGTTGTCAAGGCCTCAGTTATCCGCTTTGCAGCAGGATGACTGCTGTGATATTTCATCTTCCTCGCAAAGGACTGTTGGACAGTCAATTGCTTACTGGAAGTAGTACAAGTGGGCTTACGACTTCCCCTCTGGGATGACCATCGACTCCCAGCAGCAACAACAGCAGCGCCAGCAGCAGTAGGCGTTACACGCAAGGATGCATCGGAGGAATCCCAGGCAGGAGAGGACTCGTCAGAATTGCCAGTGACATGGCCTGCAAGACTATTGGCATTCCTGGGGAAGGAGGAAATTGACACTGAGGGAGTTGGTGGGGTGGTTTGCGTGAGCTTGGTTACAAGAGGAAGGGATTTACTGGTCAGTGGACTGCTTCCGCTGTCGCCCAAAGTTTTTGAACTTGTCACTGACTTATTATGAATGCGCTGCAGGTGACGTATAAGGGAGGATGTTCCGAGGTGGTTAACGTCCTTACCCCTACTTATTACAGCTTGACAAAGGCAACACGCGGCTTGACACCTGTTGTCCGCTTTTCTGTTGAAATACCTCCACACTGAAGAGCTGATTTTTTTGGTATTTTCACCAGGCATGTCAACGGCCATATTCCTCCCACGGACAACAGGTGTCTCCCCGGGTGCCTGACTTAAACAAACCACCTCACCATCAGAATCCTCCTGGTCAATTTCCTCCCCAGCGCCAGCAACACCCATATCCTCCTCATCCTGGTGTACTTCAACACTGACATCTTCAATCTGACTATCAGGAACTGGACTGCGGGTGCTCCTTCCAGCACTTGCAGGGGGCGTGCAAATGGTGGAAGGCGCATGCTCTTCACGTCCAGTGTTGGGAAGGTCAGGCATCGCAACCGACACAATTGGACTCTCCTTGTGGATTTGGGATTTCGAAGAACGCACAGTTCTTTGCGGTGCTTTTGCCAGCTTGAGTCTTTTCAGTTTTCTAGCGAGAGGCTGAGTGCTTCCATCCTCATGTGAAGCTGAACCACTAGCCATGAACATAGGCCAGGGCCTCAGCCGTTCCTTGCCACTCCGTGTGGTAAATGGCATATTGGCAAGTTTACGCTTCTCCTCCGACAATTTTATTTTAGGTTTTGGAGTCCTTTTTTTACTGATATTTGGTGTTTTGGATTTGACATGCTCTGTACTATGACATTGGGCATCGGCCTTGGCAGACGACGTTGCTGGCATTTCATCGTCTCGGCCATGACTAGTGGCAGCAGCTTCAGCACGAGGTGGAAGTGGATCTTGATCTTTCCTTAATTTTGGAACCTCAACATTTTTGTTCTCCATATTTTAATAGGCACAACTAAAAGGCACCTCAGGTAAACAATGGAGATGGATGGATACTAGTATACAATTATGGATGGACTGCCGAGTGCCGACACAGAGGTAGCTACAGCCGTGGACTACCGTACTGTACTGTGTCTGCTGCTAATATAGACTGGATGATAATGAGATGTAGTATGTATGTATAAAGAAGAAAGAAAAAAAAACCACGGGTAGGTGGTATACAATTATGGATGGACTGCCGAGTGCCGACACAGAGGTAGCTACAGCCGTGGACTACCGTACTGTACTGTGTCTGCTGCTAATATAGACTGGATGATAATGAGATGAAGTATGTATAAAGAAGAAAGAAAAAAAAAACCACGGGTAGGTGGTATACAATTATGGATGGACTGCCGAGTGCCGACACAGAGGTAGCTACAGCCGTGGACTACCGTACTGTACTGTGTCTGCTGCTAATATAGACTGGATGATAATGAGATGTAGTATGTATAAAGAAGAAAGAAAAAAAAAACCACGGGTAGGTGGTATACAATTATGGATGGACTGCCGAGTGCCGACACAGAGGTAGCTACAGCCGTGGACTACCGTACTGTACTGTGTCTGCTGCTAATATAGACTGGATGATAATGAGATGAAGTATGTATAAAGAAGAAAGAAAAAAAAAACCACGGGTAGGTGGTATACAATTATGGATGGACTGCCGAGTGCCGACACAGAGGTAGCTACAGCCGTGGACTACCGTACTGTACTGTGTCTGCTGCTAATATAGACTGGATGATAATGAGATGTAGTATGTATAAAGAAGAAAGAAAAAAAAAACCACGGGTAGGTGGTATACAATTATGGATGGACTGCCGAGTGCCGACACAGAGGTAGCTACAGCCGTGGACTACCGTACTGTACTGTGTCTGCTGCTAATATAGACTGGATGATAATGAGATGTAGTATGTATAAAGAAGAAAGAAAAAAAAAACCACGGGTAGGTGGTATACAATTATGGATGGACTGCCGAGTGCCGACACAGAGGTAGCTACAGCCGTGGACTACCATACTGTACTGTGTCTGCTGCTAATATAGACTGGATGATAATGAGATGTAGTATGTATAAAGAAGAAAGAAAAAAAAAACCACGGGTAGGTGGTATACAATTATGGATGGACTGCCGAGTGCCGACACAGAGGTAGCTACAGCCGTGGACTACCGTACTGTGTCTGCTGCTAATATAGACTGGATGATAATGAGATGTAGTATGTATGTATAAAGAAGAAAGAAAAAAAAAACCACGGGTAGGTGGTATACAATTATGGATGGACTGCCGAGTGCCGACACAGAGGTAGCTACAGCCGTGAACTACCGTACTGTGTCTGCTGCTAATATAGACTGGTTGATAATGAGATGTAGTATGTATAAAGAAGAAAGAAAAAAAAAACACGGGTAGGTGGTATACAATAATGGATGGACTGCCGAGTGCCGACACAGAGGTAGCTACAGCCGTGAACTACCGTACTGTACTGTGTCTGCTGCTAATATAGACTGGATGATAATGAGATGTAGTATGTATAAAGAAGAAAGAAAAAAAAAAACCACGGGTAGGTGGTATACAATTATGGATGGACTGCCGAGTGCCGACACAGAGGTAGCTACAGCCGTGAACTACCGTACTGTGTCTGCTGCTAGTAGACTGGATGATAAATAATGATATAAAAAATATATATATATCACTACTGCAGCCGGACAGGTATATATTATATAATGACGGACCTGCTGGAGTGGACACTGTCTGTCAGCAGAATGAGTTTTTTAATTTTTATAGAATAAAAAAACACCACACAAGTCACACGACGAGTGTACTTTTTCAGGCAGACATTCAATCACAATATACTATACTGGTGGTCAGTGTGGTCAGGTCACTGGTCACAGTGGTCAGTGGTCAGTCACACTGGCAGTGGCACTCTGGCAGCAAAAGTGTGCACTGTTTAATATGTACTCCTGGCTCCTGCTATAACCTATAACTGCTCCCCAGTCTCCCCCACAATTAAGCTGTGTGAGCACAGTCAGATATTATACATAGATGATGCAGCACACTGGGCTGAGCACAGATATGGTATGTGAGTGTGACTGAGTCACTGTGTATCGTTTTTTTCAGGCAGAGAACAAGAACAGAACGGATTATTAAATAATAATAAATTATAAAACTGCACTGGTGGTCAGGTCACTGGTCATCAGTCACTAGTATAACTCCTCCTAAGCTCCAGTAAGTAAATGAAGTGTCTCACTCTCACTCTCCTATCTATTTTAATTTCTAAACGGAGAGGACGCCAGCCACGTCCTCTCCCTATCAATCTCAATGCACGTGTGAAAATGGCCGCGACGCGCGGCTCCTTATATAGAATCCGAGTCTCGCGATAGAATCCGAGCCTCGCGAGAATCCGACAGCGTGATGATGACGTTCGGGCGCGCTCGGGTTAACCGAGCAAGGCGGGAAGATCCGAGTCGCTCGGACCCGTGTAAAAAAACATGAAGTTCGGGCGGGTTCGGATTCAGAGAAACCGAACCCGCTCATCTCTAGTTGTAATGCCAGACTCAGAAGCTGTACGTGTGATAAGACGGAACGCCAACACGACTACGTTGCTAGGTTACAGAGGCACAATGTCATTTTTCAGACGGTGTATAGTCTACATAATAGTACATCATGTGAGTAACAACTGAGACCCATCAACGCGTTTTACCAAGACTAAGGGGGTAATTCTGAGTTGATCGCAGCAGGAATTTTGTTAGCAGTTGGGCAAAACCATGTGCACTGCAGGGGGGGCAGATATAACATGTGCAGAGAGAGTTAGATTTGGGTGGGTTATTTTGTTTCTGTGCAGGGTAAATACTGGCTGCTTTATTTTTACACTGCAAATTAGATTGCAGATTGAACTTACCGCACCCAAATCTCTCTCTCTCTGCACATGTTACATCTGCCTCCCCTGCAGTGCACATGGTTTTGCCCAACTTCTAACAAAATTCCTGCTGCGATCAACTTGGAATTACCCCCTAAATTCACAATTTGTAAAAGTTCAAAGATATGTATCAATATTTTTTTGGGGGGGAAACCCCTAAATTAACAATCTATATTGCCGCTCATTGCATGTTTAACATTAAAACAATCGTCGGTATATATCATTATTCTAGAGCCGGGACAGCTCCTCCGATACCTACCTGTCCTGGCTAAGAGGGTTGGTCTGTATGCAAGTCTATTAGACTGTAAGTATCGCAAGAAGTGCTGGACTTTCCCAAGCTTAGGGACTTACCTCTTCATCTGTGCATGCGCCAACCAAGCTACAGGCATATGCACGCATCGGACTGACGGACATCCCATTGGTGAACTCTGTGGCACAAGATAAGCCGTGCCGCACAGAATTCCTAAATGGATCAGCCAATCAAAAAAATGTAAAACATATGTGTCCTGCAAGTATAGCGTGCTGATATATCAAATCAAATTATATATTTCAATGTATGAGGGTTAAAAATAACATATAAAGATGCATAAATGAACTCAAAACTAAAAGGCGTATTTATCATTACGAAATATATTTGAAATAAATACCCCCCAAAAATGCGGACAATGCCATTTCCTCCTGTTTTTCAGGAAATTCACGTTATATATGCCCCTAAGTGGTGTGTAATATTTGTGTTTACCTGATCAGCACGTACTTAGTAATAATTATGAATGAATGGGTGTTTGTCAGTAAAAGGGGTATCGCTAGGGATGCTGGATGGGTTTGGGGGAAGGAACGCAGTTCCTGTGGCCAAGTTGATGTGCGGCAATGTGCCGCTCTGGCTGGATACTGTGCCGTGTTCTTCCCAGGCTTCCAGCACAGAGGAGCCCCTGCCTTATTGAAAGGGGTCCTGCGGCACTTGGATTCCATACCCCTCTGGGCTACTCAGGCTGTGCCTGGAAAGTCTAACAGATGGCAAGACAGATGGCAGCGTTGCGTATCTCTGCCCAGATCACCATTGAGCTAAAGCTGCCATACGATGTACAGTATATCCTCAAATGACCCATTCCGCACGCGAAGACGTGGTAATGTATAGCCCGGCTCTAGCAGCAGATAAAACTGACCTCTGAATTACTTCTGCACCTAATCATAGGCTTGCTTTATGGTGGAATACATGCAAATATTAATTAGTGTAACAATGTGTAACATGTATAATCCGTGACGTTCCTCTTGCATATAGAGAGTAATTACACTGTAAGAGGTGGCATTGATATCCCGATCATGCTGCACGTAGAGGCGATGGCTACATTTTCACGTGTCGCTGGAAATTATTGCACATGTGCTCACATTGGGGGTCATTCCGACCCGTTCGCACGCTGCAGTTTGTCGCAGCGGTGCGAATGGGTCGGAACTGCACATGCGCAGTGGCCGCATTGTGCACGCGCGCTGTCGCCGGACAGCGACCCCGCTAGCGGAAAAAGTGATCGCAGCGGCAATCGCAAGAAGACTGACAGGCGGGAGGCGTTCCGGGGCGTCAACTGGCCGTTTTCAAGGCGTGGTGAGGCGAACGCAGGCGTGTCCAGGCGTTTGGAGGGCGGATGTCTGACGTCAATTCCGGGACCTTCGACGCTGGATCCGTCGCACAGGGTAAGTAAGTCTGACCCTGGTCTTCTTTTGCTCAAAACTTTTTTTGCATAGCAGGGCTGCACAAGCGTTCGCAGCCTTGCTGTGCAAAAAATCCCTCCCCATAGGCAGCGTCTAGTTGATCGCACGGGCTGCAAAAAGTAGGTTCGTGCGATCAACTTGGAATGACCTCCATAGGAGGTCACACACCTGCCGTAGGGCTGTGTGATCAGTTCTACCGGCGCCGTGCACAGTCAGGCACACACCCGTACACCGGGGAAGGGCTATGTATGGGCATTTGTATAGAACTGCAGGTGTGTGAGTGACAAAATACGGAGACGTGGACGCAGCAGCATCGGACTCAGTATAAGCCCCAGTATATACAATATGGACTTTCTGACACTTTCTGCAGTATAGGATGTACACCAAACAATAACTATTCAGGGGAACATCATATGAAAGAGGGAACTCACCACTTTCAAACAAGGGTGCCCCTAAGTGTGGGTGCAACGCTAAGTGTTCTTCTCTATCTACAGGCCATACTAGAATTTATGTAGTGCAGGATGATATGGTCAGGTTACTGCCCAGTGTACGTATTGCCGGATGATACTGTCCAGTTATCGCCCAGTGTATGTAGTGTCACATATCTCCCAGCATTACCCTCTCCAGAATGCTCTGCTCCTGGACTTCCATCTTAATTTATGATTGGCATCACCTGTTCAGAAACACCTTACTTATCAAGTAACTAGTTCAACACAGGTGAGGGCAATTCTACATTAAGAGAATTTGTCCCTCCTGTAGAGGGTCATGTTGGGAGGTATGATGTCGGATGACACTGTCCGGTTATCTCCCAGTGTATGTAGTGCCGAATGATACTGTCTGGTTATCGCCCAGTGTATGTAGTGCCGAATGATACTGTCCAGTTATCGTCCAGTGTATGTAGTGCCTGATGACACTGTCCGGTTATCGCCCAGTGTATGCAGTGCGGGATGATACTGCCCGGTTATCGCCCAGTGTATGTAGTGCAGGATGATACTGTCCGGTTATCGCCCAGTGTATGTAGTGCCGGATGATACTATCAAGTTATCTCCCAGTGTATGTAGTGCCGCATGATATGGTCAGGTTATCTCCCAGTGTATGTAGTGCTGGATGACAGTGTTCAGTTATCTCCCAGTGTATGTAGTGCGGGAGGATACTGTCTGGTTATCGCCCAGTGTATGTAGTGCTGGATGATACTATCCGGTTATCACCCAATGTATGTAGTGCTGGATGATACTGTCCGGTTATCGCCCAGTGTATGTAGTGCCGGATGACAGTGTTCAGTTATCTCCCAGTGTATGTAGTGCGGGAGGATACTGTCAGGTTATCTCCCATTGTATGTAGTGCAGGATGATATGGTCAGGTTATCTCCCAGTGTATGTAGTGCTGGATGAAATTGTCCGGTTATCGCCCAGTGTATGTAGTGCCACATATCTCCCAACATGACCCTCTCCAGGAGGGACACAATGCTCTGCTCCTGGACTTCCCTCTTAATTTATGATTGGCATCACCTGTTCAGAAACACCTTACTTATGAAGTAACTAGTTTAACACAGGTGAGGGCAATCCTACATTAAGAGAGAAGTCCAGGAAGAGAACATTTTGTCCCTCCTGGAGAGGGTCATGTTGGGAGGTATGGTGTCGGATTATTCTGTCCGGTTATCTCCCAGTGCATGTAATGCCGAATGATACTGTCCAGTTATCGTCCAGTGTATGTAGTGCAGGATGATACTGTCCGGTTACCACCCAGTGTATATAGTGCAGGATGATACTGTCCGGTTATCTCCCAGTGTATGTAATGCCGAATTATACTGTCCAGTTATCGTCCAGTGTATGTAGTGCCTGATGACACTGTCCGGTTACCACCCAGTGTATATAGTGCAGGATGATACTGTCCGGGTATCGCCCAGTGTATGTAGTGCCGGATGATACTGTCCGGCTATCGCCCAGTGTATGTAGTGCCGGATGATACTATCAGGTTATCTCCCAGTGTATGTAGTGCCGCATGATATGGTCAGGTTATCTCCCAGTGTATGTAGTGCTGGATGATACTGTCCGGTTATCGCCCAGTGTATGTATTGCCGGATGACAGTGTTCAGTTATCTCCCAGTGTATGTAGTGCGGGAGGATACTGTCTGGTTATCACCCAGTGTATATAGTGCAGGATGATACGGTCAGGTTATCTCCCAGTATATGTAGTGCTGGATGAAATTGTCCGGTTATCGCTCAGTGTATGTAGTGCGGGATGATACTGCCCGGTTATCGCCCAGTGTATGTAGTGCGGGATGATACTGCCTGGTTATCGCCCAGTGTACGTAGTGCCGGATGATACTGTCAGGTTATCTCCCAGTGTATGTAGTGCCGGATGATACTGTCTGGTTATCGCCCAGTGTATGTATTGCTGGATGATACTGTCTGGTTGCTGCCCAGTGTATGCAGTGCCGGATGATACTGTCCCGTTATCACCCAGTGTATGTAGTGCCGGATGATACTGTCAGGTTATCTCCCAGTGTATGTAGTGCCGGATGAAATTGTCCGGTTATCGCCCAGTGTAACGATACTGCCTGGTTATCGCCCAGTGTATGTAGTGCCGGACAATACTGCACGGTTATAGCCCAGTGTATGTAGTGCAGGATGATACTGTCCGGTTATCGCCCAGTGTATGTAGTGCCGGATGATACTATCAGGTTATCTACTAGTCTATGTATTGCCGGATGACAGTGTTCAGTTATCTCCCAGTGTATGTAGTGCGGGAGGATACTGTCTGGTTATCGCCCAGTGTATGTAGTGCAGGATGATACAGTCAGGTTATCTCCCAGTGTATGTAGTGCTGGATGAAATTGTCCGGTTATCGCCCAGTGTTTATAGTGCCGGATGATACTGTCCGGTTATCGCCCAGTGTATGTAGTGCCGAATGAAACTGTCTGGTTATCGTCCAGTGTATGTAGTGCCAGATGATACTGTCTGGTTATCACCCAGTGTATGTAATGCCGGATGAGCTTGTTCGGTTATTCCCCAGTGTATGTATTGACGGATGATGCTGTCCGGTTATCGCCCAGTGTATGTATTGCCGGATGAGATTGTCCGGTTATTCCCCAGTGTATGTATTGCCAGATGATACTGTCCGGTTATCGCCAAGTGTATGTATTGCCGGATGACAGTGTTCAGTTATTTCCCAGTGTATGTAGTGCGCGAGGATGATGTCTGGTTATCGCCCAGTGTATGTAGTGCTGGATGATACTGTCCGGTTATCGACCAGTATATGTGGTGCGGGATGATACTGTCCGATTATCTCCCAGTGTATGTAGTGCCAGGTGACACTTTTTGGTTATTGCCTAGTGTATGTAGCAATGAATGAAACTGTCCGGTTACCGCCCAGTGTATGTAGTGCCGGATGAAACTGTCCAGTTATCGCCCAGTGTATGTAGCGATGAATTAAACTGTCTGGTTATCTCCCAGTGTATGAAGTGCAGGATGATACTGTCTGGTTATTTCCCAGTATATGTAGTACGGGATGATACTGTCTGGTTATCAGCCAATGTATGTAGTGCTGGATGATACTGTCCGGTTATCGCCCAGTGTATGTAGTGCCGAATGAAACTGTCTGGTTATCACCCAGGGTATGTAGTGCGGGATGATACTGTCCGGTTATCGCCCAGAGTATGTAGTGCCAAATGACAGTGTTCAGTTATCTCCCAGTGTATGTAGTGCCAGATGATACTGTCTGGTTATCACCCAGTGTATGTAGTGCCAGATGATACTGTCTGGTTATCACCCAGTGTATGTAGTGCCTGATGATACTGTCCGGTTATTGCCCAGTGTATGTAGTGCCGGATGAGCTTGTCTGGTTATTCCCCAGTGTATGCATTGCCAGATAATACTGTCCGGTTATCGCCAAGTGTATGTATTGCCGGATGACAGTGTTCAGTTATCTCCCAGTGTATGTAGTGCGCGAGGATACTGTATGGTTATCGCCCAGTGTATGTAGTGCGGGATGATGCTGTCCGATTATCTCCCAGTGTATGTAGTGCCAGGTGACACTTTTGGTTATTGCCTAGTGTATGTAGCAATGAATGAAACTGTCCGGTTACCGCCCAGTGTATGTAGTGCCGGATGAAACTGTCCAGTTATCGCCCAGTGTATGTAGCGATTAATTAAACTGTCTGGTTATCTCCCAGTGTATGAAGTGCGGGATGATACTGTCTGGTTACCACCCAGTGTATGTAGTGCCGGATGATACTGTCCGGTTATCATCACCCAATGTATGTAGTGCAGGATGATACTGTCCGGTTATCGCCCAGTGTAAGTAGTGCAGGATGATATTCTCTGGGTATCACCCAATGTATGTAGTGCCGAATGATACTGTCCGGTTACCACCCAGTGTATTTAGTGCCAGATGATACTGTCCGGTTATCTCCCAGTCTATGTAGTGGCGGATAATACTGTCCGGTTATCTCGCAGTGTATGTAGTGCCGGATGATACTGTTCAGTTATCGCCTAGTGTATGTAGTGTCGGATGATACTGTCAGTCCGGTTACCGCCCAGTGTATGTAGTGCTGGATGATACTGTCCGGTTACCGCCCAGTGTATGTAGTGCCGGATGATACTGTCTGGTTATCACCCAGTGTATGTAGTGCCTGATGATACTGTCCGGTTATTGCCCAGTGTATGTAGTGCCGGATGAGCTTGTTCGGTTATTCCCCAGTGTATGTATTGACGAATGATGCTGTCCGGTTATCGCCCAGTGTATGTATTGCCGGATGAGATTGTCCGGTTATTCCCCAGTGTATGTATTGCCAGATGATACTGTCCGGTTATCGCCCAGTGTATGTATTGCCGGATGACAGTGTTCAGTTATTTCCCAGTGTATGTAGTGCGCGAGGATGCTGTCTGGTTATCGCCCAGTGTATGTAGTGCTGGATGATACTGTCCGGTTATCGACCAGTATATGTGGTGCGGGATGATACTGTCCGATTATCTCCCAGTGTATGTAGTGCCAGGTGACACTTTTTGGTTATTGCCTGGTGTATGTAGCAATGAATGAAACTGTCCAGTTACCGCCCAGTGTATGTAGTGCCGGATGAAACTGTCCAGTTATCGCCCAGTGTATGTAGCGATGAATTAAACTGTCTGGTTATCTCCCAGTGTATGAAGTGCAGGATGATACTGTCCGGTTATTTCCCAGTATATGTAGTACGGGATGATACTGTCTGGTTATCACCCAATGTATGTAGTGCAGGATGATACTGTCCGGTTATCGCCCAGTGTATGTAGTGCTGGATGATACTGTCCGGTTATCGCCCAGTGTATGTAGTGCCGAATGAAACTGTCTGGTTATCGCCCAGTGTATGAAGTGCAGGATGATACTGTCCGGTTATTTCCCAGTATATGTAGTACGGGATGATACTGTCTGGTTATTACCCAATGTATGTAGTGCTGGATGATACTGTCCGGTTATCGCCCAGTGTATGTAGTGCCGAATGAAACTGTCTGGTTATCGCCCAGGGTATGTAGTGCGGGATGATACTGTCCGGTTATCGCCCAAAGTATGTAGCGCCGAATGAAAGTGTTCAGTTATCTCCCAGTGTATGTAGTGCCAGATGATACTGTCTGGTTATCACCCAGTGTATGTAGTGCCTGATGATACTGTCCGGTTATTGCCCAGTGTATGTAGTGCCGGATGAGCTTGTCTGGTTATTCCCCAGTGTATGCATTGCCAGATAATACTGTCCGGTTATCGCCAAGTGTATGTATTGCCGGATGACAGTGTTCAGTTATCTCCCAGTGTATGTAGTGCGCGAGGATACTGTATGGTTATCGCCCAGTGTATGTAGTGCGGGATGATGCTGTCCGATTATCTCCCAGTGTATTTAGTGCCAGGTGACACTTTTGGTTATTGCCTAGTGTATGTAGCAATGAATGAAACTGTCCGGTTACCGCCCAGTGTATGTAGTGCCGGATGAAACTGTCCAGTTATCGCCCAGTGTATGTAGCGATGAATTAAACTGTCTGGTTATCTCCCATTGTATGAAGTGCGGGATGATACTGTCCGGTTATTTCCCAGTATATGTAGTACGGGATGATACTGTCTGGTTACCACCCAGTGTATGTAGTGCCGGATGATACTGTCCGGTTATCACCCAATGTTTGTAGTGCTGGATGATACTGTCCGGTTATCGCCCAGTGTATGTAGTGCAGGATGATACTGTCCGGTTATCGCCCAGTGTAAGTAGTGCAGGATGATATTCTCTGGGTATCACCCAATGTATGTAGTGCCGAATGATACTGTCCGGTTACTACCCAGTGTATGTAGTGCCAGATGATACTGTCCGGTTATCTCCCAGTGTATGTAGTGTCGGATGATACTGTCTGGTTATCTCCCAGTCTATGTAGTGGCGGATAATACTGTCCGGTTATATTGCAGTGTATGTAGTGCCGGATGATACTGTTCAGTTATCGCCTAGTGTATGTAGTGTCGGATGATACTGTCAGTCCGGTTACCGCCCAGTGTATGTAGTGCTGGATGATACTGTCCGGTTATCGCCCAGTGTATGTAGTGCTGGATGATACTGTCAGTCCGGTTACCGCCCAGTGTATGTAGTGCCAGATGATACTGTCCGGTTATCGCCCAGTGTATGTAGTGCCGGATGATACTGTCCGGTTATCGCCCAGTGTATGTAGTGCCAGATGATACTGTCCGGTTACCACCCAGTGTATGTAGTGCCAGATGATACTGTCCGGTTACCACCCAGTGTATGTAGTGCCAAATGATACTGTCCGGTTATCGCCCAGTGTATGTAGTGCCGGATGATACTGTCCGGTTATCGCCCAGTGTATGTAGTGCCGGATGATACTGTCCGGTTATCGCCCAGTGTATGTAGTGCTGGATGATACTGTCCGGTTATCGCCCAGTGTATGTAGTGCTGGATGATACTGTCCGGTTATCGCCCAGTGTATGTAGTGCCGGATGATACTGTCCGGTTATCGCCCAGTGTATGTAGTGCCGGATGATACTGTCCGGTTATCGCCCAGTGTATGTAGTGCCGGATGATACTGTCCGGTTATCGCCCAGTGTATGTAGTGCCGGATGATACTGCCCGGTTACCGCCCAGTGTATGTAGTGCTGGATGATACTGTCCGGTTATCGCCCAGTGTATGTAGTGCCGGATGATACTGTCCGGTTATCGCCCAGTGTATGTAGTGCTGGATGATACTGTACACAGAAGGAGTCAGCATGCTCACTTCCTTCACAAATGCGTTATGGAGCTCAACAGAGGCCACTGGAGAGTCATGGTCTTCTATGCCTACAACAGCAGGAGAGTATGGACAAACTGCGAGCTGCTTTTGGGAAGGAAGCACTGCCCCAAACCACTGTGTTTGAGTGGTTTGCAGAATGTCAGCACGAGGAACGCTGCAGCCAATCTGTGTCCACCATCACTGAGGACAACGTTGCTGCTGTGTGGGCCATATCTGAGTTGGACGCCACGGTGACCGTGGCCCAGTTGGAGGAGGAGATAGGCATCTTATCAGGATGCATCTACTTGATACTCCATGAAATGCTTGACCTGGGCTCAGAGGCGTCACCGGGTGTGGTGACACCCGGTGCGCGCCCCTGATCTCCTGCCGCGATCGCGGCAAAAGGGGTGTGGCCTTGTACTAAGGGGGCATGGCTTCGCGGGGATCCCGGAATCGTCACTCTGGGGGCGTGCCCAGCATCTCCCGGGATGCTGGGCTTCCCCCAGAGCCAGTCTCCGTCCGCTGTCGGCTCCTCTTCTGTGACAGGAGCCGGGTGCTGTAGGAGACTTTCTCACTGCAGCACCTGGTTCCTGTCAGTGCGGAGGAGCTGACATTTGGTGTCACCCTCCTCCAGGCGTCACACTCGCCTTGTGACGCCACTGCCTGGGCAATATTTCTGTACACTGGGTGCCCCATCAGCTGACTCAAGGGCAGGAGGTTGCTCGGGTGACTTGGTGCTACAACATGCTGGCCAGGTTTGATGCCAGTCACTCAAACTCTGTCTGGGAGATCATCAGTGGTTATGAATCCTGGATCTACAGTTTCAACCCTGAGACCAAACAACAATCAGCTTAGTGGACCCAAGTTGGAGGTGCGCCGCCACAAAAGTTCTGACGTGAGCGCAGAGTGGCCAAGCAGATGGTGGCTATTTTTGTAGCCAAGACTGGACATGTAGCTACCGCACCACTCATGCAGCAGTGCACCGTCACTGGGGACTGGTAAGCCAACCAATGCCTGCCGCAAGTGCTGGAAGCCATTTGAAAGCACCGTATAAGAACTTGCACTCATTGTGCTCTTCTCCATCATGACAAACACCTACCCAGTAGTCTAGGAAAGTTGATTTTCTGGCCCATGAAAGCATCCAGGAGCTTAGTCATCCTCCGTACAGCCCAGACATTTTCAAGTTCCCACAAATCAAGTGCAAGAAGCGTGGGATTTGCTTGAGTCACTGGAGGCTTCAGCGGAGACCTTCATCCAGCATATGGAGGACAGGTCCAGCTGCTTCACCAATGCATGCAACTTTGCACAGACTCCCCTGGCGAATACTTTGAAAAAAATTTATATTCACTTTCTTTGTAAATTAAATACTTCTTGTGCATCCGGAAACTTATTGCACACCATTAAGGGGAATCTCGTGCCATATGGCGTATAGATGCTAGGTGTATGAGGACATATGTATATTCAGTATATAGCTCAATAAAGTCCCTATACAGCTTGCTGGTGCTATGAAATATGCTCATATGGCGGCGTTATGGTGCTGCGACGGGCCATTAGTACATGACACCATGATCTCTACAATAAGGAGAAGCAGGTACGTATAGTAAGATGTGAGATATACGACTCGGGAGCTATTAGGTACATTATGGAGATTTTCAAGGGCAACCTCAGATGATCCATATACTGCAAGAGCTCTCCATGCAACATGCATTCCCCAGTACGCCATCTGATGCGTCTCTGTGCCAGCTTCATATCAGCAGCCACTTGGCACGGATTCCACAGCCAGATGTCATAGTTACTGAGTGGCGCTGGGCGGATAAATTGCTTATTTCTTGAAATAAAGAACAATCGTTAAAAAAGGTGACACAATGCTGTATTTATCAGGTGGAGGCTGTGGGTATGTAACATACCAAGGAACGGGGAAATAAGAGTAAGGAATTGTGTTCTGCCATTTGTTACATTACACAGAAAGTAATAATGCCACATAAGTGATACCTCTTGTCTGCACCCTGACGTAAGGGGCTTTTTACTAAGGCCAGATAACTTTATAATTCATTTATTAGCTGTTATTTATACAGTGCACATATATTCTGCATCACTTATCACATTCTGATGGGGCGTCCCCAGTTTGCAAACCAATGAGAATTCCTACCTCTGGAATTCTCTCCCTTTTTTCCCTATCAGAACCTACTACACCTCCCTACAAAACATCAAACGGGCTCTCAAGAAACACTTCTTCATCAATCCCAGCCGTCTCTCATCCTAACCCTCTGTTCCACGCTCACTGTCTACCCCGTCTGTGTCACCCCTGTCTGTCTGCCTCTGCCCCTAGAATGTAAGCTCTCACGAGCAGGACCCTCTTCCCTCATATGCTTTTCCTTCCCTTACTGATACTATCACCTACTCCATACTCCCTATAATGGCAACTAACCCTTGGTTTCTGCCATCCTGATGCTTACTTGAGTCTTATGAGCGTTGATGCAGTGATGTTACATACCCTGTACCTGTCCTGCATTGTCTTGTACTGTGAGAGTTTTCCTATTTGTTTCTGTACTTTATTAGGCGCTGTGGAACCCTTGTGGTGCCATATAAATAAAGCATAATAATATGTTCACAGCTGTACAAGTGACAATCTTCTCGGAGGCAGCGATCATGTTACTATAACATAATAAGGAACAGATAAGAGTGAGAGGTGTATAGTGGAAGGAGCAGGGTTTCCGCCAGCCAAGGGCATAGCTACCATAGGTGCAGGGAGTGCAGCTGCTATGTGGCCCAGAGCTGAGAGGGGCCCACCTTCCCTGTCACAGTTACATGTGTTATATACAGAGGTGTAGCTACCATAGGTGCAGGGAGTGCAGCTGCTATGGGGCCCAGAGCTGAGAGGGGCCACCTTCCCTGTCACAGTTACATGTGTTATATACAGGGTGTAGCTACCATAGGTGCAGGGAGTGCAGCTGCTATGGGGCCCAGAGCTAAGAGGGGTCACCACCCCTGTCACAGTTACATGTGTTATATACAGGGTGTAGCTACCATAGGTGCAGGGAGTGCAGCTGCTATGGGGCCCAGAGCTGAGAGGGGCCACCTTCCCTGCCACAGTTACATGTGTTATATACAGGGTGTAGCTACCATAGGTGCAGGTAGTGCAGCTGCTATGGGGAACAGAGCTGAGAGGGGTCACCTTCCCTGTCACAGTTACATGTGTTATATAAAGGGTGTAGCTACCATAGGTGCAGGCAGTACAGCTGCTATGGGGCCCAGAGCTGAGAGGGGCCACCTTCCCTGTCATAGTTACATGTGTTATATACAGGGTGTAGCTACCATAGGTGCAGGGAGTGCAGCTGCTATGGGGCCCAGAGCTGAGAGGGGTCACCTTCCCTGTCACAGTTACATGTGTTATATACAAGGTGTAGCTACCATAGGTGCAGGGAGTGCAGCTGCTATGGGGCTCAGAGCTAAGAGGGGTCACCATCCCTGTCACAGTTACATGTGTTATATACAGGGTGCAGCTACCATAGGTGCAGGCAGTGCAGCTGCTATGGGGCCCAGAGCTGAGAGAGGCCACCTTCCCTGTCACAGTTACATGTGTTATATACAGAGGTGTAGCTACCATAGGTGCAGGGAGTGCAGCTGCTATGGGGAACAGAGCTGAGAGGGGCCACCTTCCCTGTCATAGTTACATGTGTTATATACAGGGTGTAGCTACCATAGGTGCATCGAGTGCAGCTGCTATGGGGCCCAGTGCTGAGAGGGGCCACCTTCCCTGTCACAGTTACATGTGTTATATACAGAGGTGTAGCTACCATAGGTGCAGGGAGTGCAGCTGCTATGGGGCCACCTTCCCTGTCACAGTTACATGTGTTATATACAGGGTGTAGCTACCATAGGTGCAGGGAGTGCAGCTGCTATGGGGCTCAGAGCTGAGAGGGGTCACCATCCCTGTCACAGTTACATGTGTTATATACAGGGTGCAGCTACCATAGGTGCAGGCAGTGCAGCTGCTATGGGGCCCAGAGCTGAGAGGGGCCACCTTCCCTGTCACAGTTACATGTGTTATATACAGAGGTTTAGCTACCATAGGTGCAGGGAGTGCAGCTGCTATGGGGCCAGAGCTGAGAGGGGCCACCTTCCCTGTCACAGTTACATGTGTTATATACAGGGTGTAGCTACCATAGGTGCAGGTAGTGCAGCTACTATGGGGACCAGAGCTGAGAGGGGCCTACCTTCCCTGTCACAGTTACATGTGTTATTTACAGGACGTAGTTACCATAGATGCAGGTAGTGCAGCTGCTATGGGGCCCAGAGCTGAGAGGGGCCACCTTCCCTGTCACAGTTACATGTGTTATATACAGTGGGGATTGAAAGTTTGGGCACCCCAGGCAAAAATTCATTTTAATGTGCAAAAAGAAGCCAAGGAAAGATGGAAAAAAACCCAAAAGGCATCAAATTACAGATTAGACATTCTTATAACATGTCAAAAAAAGTTTGATTTTATTTCCATCATTTACACTTTCAAAAGAACAGAAAACTAAAAATGGCGTCTGCAAAAGTTTGGGCACCCTGCAGAGTTAATACCTTGTACTGCCCCCTTTGGACAGCTGAGACCTGGCAGTGTCATGGATTGTTCTCAATCATCGTCTTGAAAGACCAGGTGATGTCAATCTCAAAGGTTTTAAAAGGCCAGACTCATCTGACCTTGCTCCAATAATCAGCACCATGGGTTCCTCTAAGCAGTTGTGTAGAACACTGAAACTGAGAATAGTTGACGCTCACAAAGCAGGAGAAGGCTATAAGAAGATAGCAAAGCGTTATCAGATGCCCATATCCTCTATTCGGAATGTAATTAAGAAATGGCAGTCATCAGGAACAGTGGAAGTTAAAGCAAGATCTGGAAGACCAAGAAAAATATCAGACAGAACAGCTCGCAGGATTGTGAGAAAAGCAAGTCAAAATCCATGTTTGACTGCACGATCCCTCCAGGAAGATCTGGCAGACACTGTAGTTGTGGTACACTATTCCACTATAAAGAGATACTTGTACAAATATGGTCTTCATGGAAGAGTCATCAGAAGAAAACTTCTTCTACGTCCTCACCACAAAAATCAGCATTTGAAGTTTGCAAATGAACATATAGACAAGCCTGATGCATTTTGGAATAAAGTACTGTGGACCGATGAGGTTAAAATAGAACTTTTTGGCCGGAATGAGCAAAGGTACGTTTGGAGAAGGAAGGGCACAGAATTTAATGAAAAGAACCTCTGTCCAACTGTTAATCATGGGGGTGGATCAATCATGTTTTGGGGTTGTATTGCAGCCAGTGGCACAGGGAACATTTCACGAGTAGAAGGAAAAATGGATTCAATAAGATTCCAGCAAATTTTGTACGCTAACTTGATGCCATCTGTGAAAAAGCTGAAGTTAAAGAGAGGCTGGCTTCTACAAATGGATAATGATCCTAAACACACCTCAAAATCCACGGTGGATTACAGCAAGAGGCGTAAACTGAAGGTTTTGCCATGGCCTTCACAATCTCCTGACCTCAACATAATTGAAAATCTATGGATAGACCTTAAAAGAGCAGTGCGTCACAGACAGCCCAGGAATTTCAAAGAACTGGAAGACTTTTGTAAGGAAGAATGGGCGAAGATACCTCAAACAAGAATTGAAAGACTCTTGGCTGGCTACAAAAAGCGTTTGCAAGCTGTGATACTTGCCAAAGGGGGCAGTACAAGGTATTAACTCTGCAGGGTGCCCAAACTTTTGCAGACGCCATTTTTTGTTTTCTGTTCTTTTGAAAGTGTAAATGATGGAAATAAAATCAAACTTTTTTTGACATGTTATAAGAATGTCTAATCTGTCATTTGATGCCTTTTGGAGATTTTTCCATCTCTCCTTGTCTTCGTTTTGCACATTAAAATGAATTTTTGCCTGGGGTGCCCAAACTTTCAATCCCCACTGTACAGGGTGTAGCTACCATAGGTGCAGGTAGTGCAGCTGCTATGGGGACCAGAGCTGAGAGGGGCCTACCTTCCCTGTCACAGTTACATGTGTTATATACAGGAAGTAGTTACCATAGGTGCAGGTAGTGCAGCTGCTATGGGGCCCAGAGCTGAGAGGGGCCACCTTCCCTGTCACAGTTACATGTGTTATATACAGGATGTAGCTACCATAGGTGCAAGGAGTGTAGCTGCTATGGGGCTCAGAGCTGAGAGTGAATGCTCCCATTTATTGAACTTGCAACTTATATTACAATATTTACAATATAATACAATATAATACAATAAATAAATTAAATAAATTAATAAATATATAAATAATATATCACATCATGATACATAATACAACATAAACTAAAATGCAATCCACAATATACCAAGACATATCATCAAAGTAAAGAAATATGTACACAAAAAAACAACAACCCACAACTTCATATTATTATCCTATTTACACATTTCGTAAAGGAAAACTGAGTAAAGCTTTTTAGACCTATGCAAAACCTGTTCCTTAAAATAATCATGATCACAAAAATCTACGGGATGTGGAAGGATAGAAAAAGTACCAGCTAGACTTTGAAAAAGGATTTCGGCCACCCACTCAAGGGGGTTTCAGGTGGCCCCACCAATTGGACCACCTGACAGTATCCACCCTTTCCCTATCTAGAACCATCATCCGCTCCACCTCGTGCAGAATTAAATCCACCACCACTTCACAAGGAAGGATTTTATTTCTTAGGGAAACCTGACACCGTGCCATCCAAGTGTGATATCTAACTGCTAAACTGACTAAATAAATTGTGGTCAAATTAAATACACCATATCTTTTGAATGCTCCATAAGCCCACTCTGGGTAACTAAGCCCTGAAAGACATGGGATACCCAAAGCTCCCGAAACTCTCTTGTAAACTGTTACATTAGGGGCACTTGATCAAGAAATGGTCCATTGTCTCCACCTCCCCTAGACATTCCTCCCGTGGACAACCACGATCATTGGCATTTCTCCACATCATGTTCCCCTTTACGTAAAGCTTCCCATGGAAAGAAAGCCAAGCAATGTCTCTAAACTTCAACGGTATCCTCTCTGAATTTATGAGAGCTAATCCAGCAGAAGCGACATCACTTGGGCAATCCCTTAGTGACAGCAGAACATGAAAATGGGTTTTCAAAATCCTCTCCCCCAACTCCTTCCTGAAAAGGCTTTTGACTTCACCCACTTCCAGACCCCAACGCTTTGTCACCTTCAAGCTCTGGACAACGTAGATCGGAAGATACCCTTTCCGAATTTGAGGATTCTTCACTTGGCCACCACCTAACCAAAGTTAGAGGAAGGGGGACACTCAGACCTCAAAACCACCCACCCATCGAGGAGGAGTTTCTAACAATAAACTCCCAAGGTTAAGTTTTAAAAAGGTTGTAACAAAAAAGACTACAGGGTTGATCATGCCAGCCCCTCCGTCTTTCCTCTACTTGTAAGTAATACCTCTCTTGATTAGATTCTTCCTGTTTCCCCAAAATAAAAGGAAAAACAAGGAGTTCAATCTGACCCATAAATACTGAGGCAAAAAGCACACATAGATGACATATAAAAATAATGGGATCAGGTAAGTTTTGCACAAGTCCACCCTTTCCCTGAAAGAGAATTTACATCTCTTCCAGCACTCCACTTTCTTGGCAGCATTCTCCAGACACCTCACCCAATTTAGAGTGGCATAATCACCATGGTCAAAACAAATACCTAGAATCTTTATCTGAGGACTGGCCCAGGGGATGCTGTCCGGAAGTGAAAATTCTTTCCCTTCTTACCCCATCCAGAAAGCTTCACACTTCTCTTGGTTTACCCTAGAGCACGAGGCTACAGAGTATTCACAGATGAGCTCTTCAACGTCATGTGCCTCTGCCACTGATGACAGAACCACTGTGACATCATCTGCGTAAGCCACCACCTTAAAAGGTAACTCTGGGCTCAGCTGCATCCCTCCCACCGCACCGTTCTCTACCCTTCTTATGAAGGGGTCAATCGCGAATACATACAGGAGGGGGCTCAGGGGACAACCCTGACGGACTCCAGAGCTCACCTCAAAAGTAGGACCCACCCAACCATTAACAAGCGGGAAGCTCTCGGCCTGACTGTATATTATTCTGAGCCAATTCACCACCCTGACTGGAAAACCATACCTTTCAAGTAGAGCCCATAGGTACTCATGATTTACTCGGTCAAAAGCCTTAGACTGATCCAATGCCAGCAAGTATTTTCCCCATTTCTCAGCACGGCACCGCTCTATGGCTTCCTGGACACCAAGGACAGCACTAAATGTGCTTCGACCCTTCACCGTACAATGCTGAGATGGGGAAAGCAGTTGTTCTGAAAATTCTGACAACCTGTTGAAAAGTACCTTTGCCAAAATCTTCCTATCTGTATTGAGAAGGACAATGGGGCGCCAGTTCTCAATACGAGATTAATCTTTCCCCTTGGACAGTAATATGAGGGCAGATATCCTCATAGAAGGAGGGAGGGTTCCCTCACCCAGGCACTCATTATATACTTCTACTAGGCGAAGAATTAAGACGTCTGCAAATACTTTATAAAATTCAGATGTTAAACCATCTGGGCCTGGGGATTTCTTACAATTTAACTTATCAATTGCCATCTTAACTTCCTCTGCCGTCACATTCCTACCCAAGGTTTCAATCGAGGCATCTGGATTAGAAAGTCCAGGCGTCTCCCTCAGAAATTTTTCCATCCTTTCTCTGATAAGTGGCTGCTCAGACAAAAGATTGGAGTAATAAGATCTAATGACTCCCAAGATGCCTTCCTTATCCTCACAAAGAACACCATCAACTGATCTTCCACAATTCTGGTAAGGATCAGGCGAGTGGTATTTGCCAAAATCCCTTTCCAAAATCAAAGAATCCAGCCGGTTATACTGATATCCCTTCATCTGAGCCTTCACTTGGGAGATTTCCTCACTATCTCCACACTCAGAAATCAAGAAACCTAATTTCCTTCTCAAACTCTGGTAGATATTTTGCTTTATCAAGTTCTTTTTTGCTACCAACCTCTTGAAGAATCTCCGAATTCTTTTTTTAATTTCTTCCTACCACTCAGATCTACTCCATCCAGCCTCCAAAAGTGTTTCCTGAGATTGAAAGAAGTCTCTAAGGGATTGTCTAATCTTTTCATCCTTTAGGAGCTCAGAATTCAGTCGCCATAGGCTTCGCCCCTTCTGAGCAGCTATTGAAGCATTCAAAATGACAGAGACAAAAACGTGATCAGAGAACTCTACTGGCTTTACCTCTGGAGGCAAAGTTTTTGAGGTCTCTTTAACAAAAAATCTATCTATCCTAGATCTATGACTACCACTACCACTAAAGAAAGTGTAACCTGTGAGGTCTGGATAATGGCGAACGTGCACATCCACCAAACCTGCCTGTCTAATCATACTAACTAAAAAATTAGAGTCATAGCCCAGGGCTGTCTTTGAACCTCCCCTGTCTTTTGGCCTAATAATGGTGTTGAAATCACCACCAAAGACAATCTGCTGAGCCGTAAAAAGGAACGGTTTTATCCCCCTGAAGAGACATTTCCTGTCCCACTTTGACTGTGGCCCATAGATATTAATAAGCCTCAGGTCATGTCCCCTTAGGTTGACATCTAAAATCATACATCTACCTGCCTGTAGTTCTATAACCATGTGCACGGTTACCATACCAGTAAAGAGCACCGCCACCCCACTGTACGGCTCGGCCGCAAGAGACCAGTAGGAAGGCCCACGCCTCCACTCCCTTTTCGCCTTGTGGAGGATGTCCAACCTACTAATTCTGGTCTCTAGCAAAAACAAAAAATCAATCTCAACTGTATTGAAAAAATCAAAGGCCATATAACGAGCTCGCTCAGAAACTACGGAAGCCACATTAATGGTGGCACATCGTATGGGTTGGGGATCCATGTTTCTTTGGGTTATAGAAGCAGGACCCTACTCACTTTTCCTTTACAAACCTTGTTGAGACCCTCCTAGAGGATCCAGCATTCTGACTAGTCACCTTCTTGGAAGTGACTCTACCCTTCTTAACCACCATTTTCCCAGAGTCCTCACTAGGAGGGGGTCCTGGGTCTGGTGGTTCACAAGCAGACTTAATTTCAAGGCACTGATCACCCAGTACCTTATCTTCCAGTGGAATACTTGGACCTATTACTGACCCAGATGATTCTAATTTTTTCCCACCACCACTTAATAACACATCACTTAGGTCACTTTCTTCCCCCACACTTTCCACACTTTCTTTAACCAGCTCTGTGCCGACTGGGTCCCATTCCAGACTGTCCTGGATTTCCACATCAGATTCTATTTCCGCTGCCTGTCTCTTTCTAATATTCTTTTTCTTTTCCTTACTCTTTTTGCCCTGCACCACCCCTACCTTAGGGCTTACTACCACTTTCCTTGCTCTGCATCTGTTCACCTTGGGAACTAAAATGGGCTCTCCCCCATTTCTAGCAATTTCCCCTTCATTCTCCTCATCTGAAGTTAAAATGTCAAACCAGTTACTTAAACTCACTTGTGCTTCCTCACCCTTTCTCTTTTTCTTACTACTTTTCTTTGCTTCTTGAAAGGAATCATTTTTATCCACTACTGTAGGATTTTCCACTACCACAACAGATGTTACCTCCTTATTCACAGTCTTCTGATTTCCCTCCTGACCTGCTGCTTCCTTACCTGCTACCCACTGAAATGCCTGATTCTGACCGTCTTTCTTTCCCCCAGTTGGCACATCCTCCTCCATATTGTGTTCTGCCCAGGGGCATCTGCTGTAGGGGTGACCCTCCTCCCCGCACAGATTACACGTAACATTACATTCCTTAGAAGTATGTCCCAGTTTACAACATAAAGTACATTTAGTCACAGTACAATCGCTACTTAAGTGGCGGAAGTCCCCACAACGGAAACATGTTCTTGGTTGCCCCTGGTAAAAGCATTGTATACGATCTCTACCAATATAGGCAGCAGAAGAAATATGTGCAAATCCCCTGTCTGTATTCCTTAATTTGACCATTGCAGCCCACGCTCCTCCCCACACTCCCATGGTAAAGCCAACCTTTATCAAATCTGACTCCACATCACAAAACCTTGTTAGCCAGTATTTAATATCTTGCACAGGAATGGATTCATTCCTCACCAAAATATTCACCTTCACCTTATCCTGTTTTGTAACCAGCACTGCCTTATATGCATCATATGGCTTAGATGACCTATACGCCTGCCATTTCATCCAAAAAGCTTGAAGCCCCTGATATGAAATAAAACTCAGATCGAAATCTGCAGTTTTTACTGGATGGATACAGGCGTATAGGTCAGTTGCATGGAACCCCAAACTAAAGATCATTTGCAGGAAAACTTCTTTGGAAGGTGATTCACCTTTACCCAGCCATTTAAATTGAATTAAATTTCTCCTCTTCCCCACCTGACCTGATCCCACATTTGTTTGGAAAATATTAGCGCTTATACCTGCCTTAGCACTAACCAAGTTAGCATAGGAAATAGTACCTGGGACTGGCTGCTTATTGACATCATCCAATGGCACAGATATTGCATTACCTTCCCCAGACCCCTGATTCAATCTTACTTGCTCCTTATGCAATAACTGAGCTGCCACTTGAGCTCTTTCCGGCACCAGCATCTGTCCATATACAGTCTCAATGATCTGTTGTTCCCCAGATGACAGTTTATTCTTATGCAAAATTGGCATTCTTTGTGCTGTTCGCTGGTGCTGCTGTTCTGTACCTGTGGAAGAAAGAGACTGCACTTCTTGGGCATTAACCTCTGGTTTGCCATTCGGTGCCGAACACCTATCTGCACCCAAAGCCGCCCCAGAGGTGCCTGCCTCAGTGGTCTTTTCCGCCCTTGCCGCCAACAAGATTTCCACGCCAATAATATCCATCCTTAGCTGGAGGTCAGAACGCTCCACTTCCAGACCTTCACTTTCAGCTGCTGCACCAGCAGTAGAAGGTTCACACAGCAGGGGCGTCGGCCCAGCAAGTTCAGCAGCAATTATTGCGGCACCTGCTACCTCAGTATCCTGTGCACCCTTTCCTGCCTGCATCACTGCTGAATTTTGGAGAGACGCCTCCCCAGTCCTAATCTCCACAGCCACCGGTACCTCCGCAACAGAACTTTGTCTGTCCGATTGACAGACTTCCAATTCTTGATTAACTTTAACCACAGACTCACAGGAAACAACAGGTAAGTCACTTTTTGCTTTGCTTTTCTCCTGTAACCGCTTCACTGCCAGTTGAGCTTTAACCCTTTCAAGGGCAGATGTTAGCACAAGAAGCTCTTCTTTCAAAATTGGCTGCTCCCATTTATAGCATGAGTTCCATTTCTTCTTTTTACTTGCAATTTTATTGTTCAGAGACAGGCTTTCACGCTGCAGTTCTTTAATAGTGTAATTTTCATACGTCTCCATCTCCTCCTCATCCTCTGTATCTCCCGGGGATGCCGGCACATTCTCCCCAGCATCCAAAGATCGTGCCCCCCTGAGTTACACCTTCACTCAGAGGAGCACCATCCTACAGTTTGGGGGAGTCCGCATTAATGGAACAACTGCCCACTTCTGCCACTGGCTGGCTGCCTATTGCTATGGCTCCAGAGTGTACTGTCGTAGCACTTTCAGTGCTCTGGATGCAGTCCATATTCAGGGAGCTCTCTCCCCCGGGGAGATCCATCCCACCCGGAAAAGCCAGCAGGGAAACTCCCTATGTAAAACTCTATGCAGCTAGAGCTCACCTCCTCAAAACCTGCTATTTGCACACACAGCTCACTTCTGCAGAGTCTCCGCCCACACACTTGTCTGGATTACAGATGCCCAAAGCTGAGAAGGGCCACCTTCCCTGTCACAGTTACATGTGTTATATACAGGACGTAGTTACCATAGGTGCAGGTAGTGCAGCTGCTATAGGGCCCAGTGCTGAGAGGGGCCACCTTCCTATCACAGTTACATGTGTTATATACAGGGGTGTAGCTACCATAGGTGCAGGGAGTACAGCTGCTATGGGGCCCAGAGCTGAGAGGGGCCACCTTCCCTGTCACAGTTACATGTGTTATATACAGGGTGTAGCAACCATAGGTGCAGGTAGTGCAGCTGCTATGGGGACCAGAGCTGAGAGGGGCCACCTTCCCTGTCACAGTTACATGTGTTATATACAGGGTGTAGCTACCATAGGTGCAGGGAGTGTAGCTGCTATGGGGACCAGAGCTGAGAGGGGCCACCTTCCCTGTCACAGTTACATGTGTTATATACAGGGTGTAGCTACCATAGGTGTAGGGAGTGCAGCTGCTATGGGGCCCAGAGCTGAGAGGGGCCACCTTCCCTGTCACAGTTACATGTGTTATATACAGGGTGTAGCTACCATAGGTGCAGGGAGTGCTGCTGCTATGGGGCCCAGAGCTGAGAGGGGTCACCACCCCTGTCACAGTTACATGTGTTATATACAGGGTGTAGCTACCATAGGTGCAGGGAGTGCAGCTGCTATGGGGCCCAGAGCTGAGAGGGGCCACCTTCCCTGTCACAGTTACATGTGTTATATACAGGGTGTAGCAACCATAGGTGCAGGTAGTGCAGCTGCTATGGGGAACAGAGCTGAGAAGGGCCTACCTTCCCTGTCACAGTTACATGTGTTATATACAGGGTGTAGCTACCATAGGTGCAGGGAGTGCAGCTGCTATGGAGTCCAGAGCTGAGAGGGGCCACCTTCCCTGTAACAGTTACATGTGTTATATACAGGGTGTAGCTACCATGGGTGCAGGGAGTGCAGCTGCTATGGAGTCCAGAGCTGAGAGGGGCCACCATCTCTGTCACAGTTACATGTGTTATATACAGGGTGTAGCTACCATGGGTGCAGGGAGTGCAGCTGCTATGGGGCCCAGAGCAGAGAGGGGTCACCATCTCTGTCACAGTTACATGTGTTATATACAGGGTGTAGCTACCATAGGTGCAGGCAGTGCAGCTGCTATGGGGCCCAGAGCTGAGAGGAGCCACCTTCCCTGTCACAGTTACATGTGTTATATACAGGGCGTAGCTACCAGAGGTGCAGGCAGTGCAGCTGCTATGGGGACCAGAGCTGAGAGGGGCCACCTTCCCTGTCACAGTTACATGTGTTATATACAGGGTGTAGCTACCATAGGTGCAGGGAGTACAGCTGCTATGGGGCTCAGAGCTGAGAGGGGCCACCATCCCTCTCCCAGTTACATGTGTTATATACAGAGGTGTAGCTACCATAGGTGCAGGGAGTGCAGCTGCTATGGGGCCACCTTCCCTGTAACAGTTACATGTGTTATATACAGGGTGTAGCTACCATAGGTGCAGGGAGTGCAGCTGCTATGGGGCCCAGAGCAGAGAGGGGTCACCATCTCTGTCACAGATACATGTGTTATATACAGGGTGTAGCTACCATAGGTGCAGGCAGTGCAGCTGCTATGGGGCCCAGAGCTGAGAGGGGCCACCTTCCCTGTCACAGTTACATGTGTTATATACAGGGGTATAGCTACCATAGGTGCAGGGAGTGCAGCTGCTATGGGGCCCAGAGCTGAGAGGGGCCACCTTCCCTGTCACAGTTACATGTGTTATATATGTTTTTCACCACTGGGTGGTACATAAGGGCTACACAAAGTTTTGCCTTGGTGACTGCAACATATTTCGGTATGCCCCTGGACCTGCTTATTGTAATGTGGTGTAAAATGAACTGGAGGGCATTATACTGTTACATAATATAAACTGGGGCAGCACTGTAATGTGTCACAATATGAAGTGGGGACACTGTATCATCATGTGAATTGGGGTCACTGTGTTGCATAATGTGTACTGGCAGCCCTACAATGTGACATAGTGTGAGCTAGGGCGCTACTGCTATGGGGCATAATAATAACCAAGGCACTACTATGGGTCAGAAAATGAACTAGGGCAATTATGTTATGTTATGGGGCATACAATTACCAACTGCTGCAGAGAGGTGTCTCTCCAGAAGCACTCGTACAGGGGCCCCTTCAAAAAGTGCCTGAGGGGCCCACAAAGTTATGAGAGGAGGGGGGGAGAAGGCAGCAGGAAGCCACAGACTGAGAGTTATATAGTGGGAGGAGCAGGGTCCCCAGCAGCACAGAGTATATCAGGAGATGAGTGATGTGTCAGTGAGGAAAGGGCTGCATGTGACAGGGGCAGTGATATGATGTGAGGAGGGGAATGGAGGCAGCAGCAAGCCACAGACTGAGAGTTATATAGTGGGAGGAGCAGGGTCCCCAGCAGCACAGAGTATATCAGGAGATGAGTGATGTGTCAGTGAGGACAGGGATGCATGTGACAGGGGCAGTGACATGATGTGAGGAGGGGAATGGAGGCAGCAGGAAGCCACAGACTGAGAGTTATATAGTGGGAGGAGCAGGGTCCCCAGCAGCACAGAGTATATCAGGAGATGAGTGATGTGTCAGTGAGGACAGGGCTGCATGTGACAGGGGCAGTGACATGATGTGAGAGGGGAATGGAGGCAGCAGGAAGCCACAGACTGAGAGTTATATAGTGGGAGGAGCAGGGTCCCCAGCAGCACAGAGTATATCAGGAGATGAGTGATGTGTCAGTGATGACAGGGCTGCATGTGACAGGGGCAGTGACATGATGTGAGGAGGGGAATGGAGGCAGCAGGAAGCCACAGACTGAGAGTTATATAGTGGAAGGAGCAGGATCCCCCAGCAGCACAGAGTATATCAGGAGATGAGTGATGTGTCAGTGAGGACAGGGCTGCATGTGACAGGGGCAGTGACATGATGTGAGGAGGGGAATGGAGGCAGCAGGAAGCCACAGACTCAGAGTTATATAGTGGAAGGAGCAGGATCCCCCAGCAGCACAGAGTATATCAGGAGATGAGTGATGTGTCAGTGAGGACAGGGCTGCATGTGACAGGGGCAGTGACATGATGTGAGGAGGGGAATGGAGGCAGCAGGAAGCCACAGACTGAGAGTTATATAGTGGAAGGAGCAGGATCCCCCAGCAGCACAGAGTATATCAGGAGATGAGTGATGTGTCAGTGAGGACAGGGCTGCATGTGACAGGGGCAGTGACATGATGTGAGAGGGGAATGGAAGGAGCAGGAAGCCACAGACTGAGAGTTATATAGTGGAAGGAGCAGGATCCCCCAGCAGCACAAAGTATATCAGGAGATGAGTGATGTGTCAGTGAGGACAGGGCTGCATGTGACAGGGGCAGTGACATGATGTGAGAGGGGAATGGAAGGAGCAGGAAGCCACAGACTGAGAGTTATATAGTGGAAGGAGCAGGATCCCCCAGCAGCACAGAGTATATCAGGAGATGAGTGATGTGTCAGTGAGGACAGGGCTGCATGTGACAGGGGCAGTGACATGATGTGAGGAGGGAATGGAGGGAGCAGGAAGCCACAGACTGAGAGTTATATAGTGGAAGGAGCAGGGTCCCCAGCAGCACAGAGTATATCAGGAGATGAGTGATGTGTCAGTGAGGACAGGGCTGCATGTGACAGGGGCAGTGACATGATGTGAGGAGGGAATGGAGGGAGCAGGAAGCCACAGACTGAGTTATATAGTGGAAGGAGCAGGGTCCCCAGCAGCACAGAGCATATCAGGAGATGAGTGATGTGTCAGTGAGGACAGGGCTGCATGTGACAGGGGCAGTGACATGATGTGAGGAGGGGAATGGAGGCAGCAGGAAGCCACAGACTGAGAGTTATATAGTGGAAGCATTATCCCCCAGCAACACATGGCAGTGAGGTTGGTGTGGGCAGATGGCAAAAGAAACAAAACTTGTAAATCAAACTTGTTTTTGCTTAGAACTGGATATTGTACTTTCCAAAGTTTTACATTTTTAAAGAGCAGAAGTAGAAGACTTCTAGATGTACACAGCAGGCAGAAGACAAGATGTGTAATACTGAGCCAACATATTTTTGCTCATTACAAACATATAAAACAGCAATTAATCTAAACCCACACAGACAGCCCAACCACAGGCATCACTTATCTGAAAATGATGCATTAGCAGTAAATCAGGAACAGCATTTATTCCTGCACCTATACAATATGTAGAACACAAAGTACGGGCTCGGTGAGTCAGACAACTGGCGGAACGCTGCTGAAACCTGCAGACCTCCGCTGCAATATTACTGGTAGTGGTCACTATTTGACAACTGTTTTAGCAAATCACCACTGCTTAAAAGTGAACATTAGATGGTGAACTGTACGGACTGAGGAAACACACTTTCATACGTATTCACGGGAGACAGGGGGGACTGGGGGCACAGCCAGCTGCTCATAGCATGCCCCCACAATAACCGAAATGGGAGGTATGGCTCGAGATCGCAGCATTCCCGCAAAGCCACGCCTACTTTTTGCTTAGCCATGCCCCTTTTCGGGCGCAGGTGCGCCATCGGCTCGCAGGAGTCTCGAATCCACTAATACAGAAATGGGGAGGTATGTATCTATCTATCATGTATAACACAAGTGCAGAGTATGGAACCTGATCCCTAGAGGAGGTAGTGGGCCCTCAGACAGTGGGGCCTTCCGGTGGCTTCGACTCTGGCCTGGACTGTTTTTGCTGCTGATGTGCCTGAGAGTTAGACTGGAACAAGGAAGGATATGTCTAAAGCTGGGTACACACTTCTTCGATCCCCGGCTGATCGGGTCAATGCTCCCAAACCGCCGGGATGTGTGCATTATCAGCTGCGACCCCCTGAGACCTCTTGCAAGGCGGGGCAGCAGCAGCGGGTCTTGGGTCTTCTATGGGGATCGGGAAGTCACATGTGCAGCGGATAAGATGCGACCTCCCAGTCCCGACCGATTCAGGAGCATTATAAGCCGCTTATTGGCTATCGCTCCTGCATCGGCACTGCGTACTGCCACTGAGGAGGCATCAGTCAGTAGGTTATGTCACTGAGGAGGCATCAGCTAGTAGGTTATGTCACTGAGGAGGCATCAGCCAGTAGGTTATGTCACTGATAAGGCATCAGGCACTAGGTTATGTCACTGAGGAGGCATCAGGCACTAGGTTATGACACAGTCACTGCGCTGACATTAGGCACTAGATTATGTCACTGAGGAGGCATCGGGCACTAGGTTATGTCACTGTCACTGATGAGGCATTAGGCACTAGGTTATGTCACAGAGGAGGCATCAGATACTAGGTTATGTCACTGATGAGGCATTAGGCACTAGATTATGTCACTGAGGAGGCATCAGGCACTAGGTTATGTCACTGTCACTGAGGAGGCATCAGGCACTAGGTTATGTCACTGAGGAGGCATCAGGCACTAGGTTATGTCACAGTCACTGCACTGGCATTAGGCTCTAGATTATGTCACTGAGGAGGCATCGGGCACTAGGTTATGTCACTGATGAGGCATCAGGCACTAGGTTACGTCACTGAGGAGGCATCAGGTACTAGGTTATGTCACTGAGGAGGCATCAGGCACTAGGTTATGTCACTGAGGAGGCATCAGGCACTAGGTTATGTCACTGAGGAGGCATAAGGCACTAGGTTATGTCACTGAGGAGGCATCAGGCACTAGGTTATGTCACTGCGCTGGCATCAGGCACTAGGTTATGTCACAGTCACTGCGCTGACATTAGGCACTAGATTATGTCACTGAGGAGGCATCGGGCACTAGGTTATGTCACTGTCACTGATGAGGCACTAGGTTATGTCACAGAGGAGGCATCAGATACTAGGTTATGTCACTGATGAGGCATTAGGCACTAGATTATGTCACTGAGGAGGCATCAGGCACTAGGTTATGTCACTGTCACTGAGGAGGCATCAGGCACTAGGTTATGTCACTGAGGAGGCATCAGGCACTAGGTTATGTCACAGTCACTGCACTGGCATTAGGCTCTAGATTATGTCACTGAGGAGGCATCGGGCACTAGGTTATGTCACTGATGAGGCATCAGGCACTAGGTTATGTCACTGAGGAGGCATCAGGCACTAGGTTATGTCACTGAGGAGGCATCAGGCACTAGGTTATGTCACTGAGGAGGCATAAGGCACTAGGTTATGTCACTGAGGAGGCATCAGGCACTAGGTTATGTCACTGCGCTGGCATTAAGCACTAGGTTATGTCACTGATGAGCTATCGAGCACTAAGTTATGTCACTGAGGAGGCATCGGACACTAGGTTATGTCACTGAGGAGGCATTGGGTACTAGGTTATGACACGGTCACTGAGGAGGCATCGGGCATTAGGTTATGACACGGTCACTGAGGAGGCATTAGGTACTAGGTTATGTCACGCTCACTGAGGAGGCATCGGGCATTAGGTTATGACACTGTCACTGAGGAGGCATTAGGGCATGGCCACTCTTCTTTGGGGGCGTGTCTAGCATATCAGAAGCATCCACTCACAGGAGCATGGCATGACTCCCAGCCAGGGTAGTAGAGAGCCTGGCTGGGCCCAGGATCTTTTCAGGGGGCATGGCCTAATCAAATAAGGCGTGGACCCCACTGAGCCCCTCTATCAGACCTGGGCCCAGGTAATTTGTACCCTCCTACCCCTCTCTCGACGCCACTGGGCATCAGGCACTAGGTTATGTCACTGAGGAGTCATCGGGCACTAGGTTATGTCACTGAGGAGGCATTAGGCACTAGGTTATGTCACTGAGGAGGCATCAGGCACTAGGTTATGTCACTGAGTAGGCATTAAGGCACTTGGCTATGTCACGCTCACTGAGGACGTATTCGGTACTAGGGTCAGTGTCACTGAAGAGGCATTTGGTACTAGGTTATGTCACTGTCAATGAGAAGGCATCAGGCTCTAGGTCAGGCATGTCCAAACTGCGGCCCTCCAGCTGTTGAGAAACTACATATCCCAGCATGCCCTGACACCGTTTTGCTGTCAGAAAATGCTAAAGCTGTGTCAGGGCATGCTGGGATGTGAAGTTTCTCAACAGATGGAGGGCCGCAGTTTGGACATGCCTGCTCTAGGTTATGTCACTGATGAGTCATTAGGCACTAGGTTACGTCTTGTGTTGGCATTAAGGCACTTGGCTATGTCATGGTCATTGAGACATTTGGTTCTACAGTAGGTTAGGTCACGCTCACTGAGGAGGCACCAGGTATGTTATGTCACTGAGGAGGCATTAGGCTCTAGGTTATGTCACGGTCAATGAGGAGGCATTAGGCACTAGGTTATGTCACTGAGGAGTCATCGGGCACTAGGTTATGTCACCGAGGAGACATTAGGTTACATCACTCAGTAGGTATTCACTGCCACTGAGTAGGCATTAAAGCACTTGGCTATGTCACACTCACTGAGGAGGCATTCGGTACTAAGGGCACTGTCACTGAGGAGGCATTAGGCACTAGGTTATGTCACTGTCAATGAGTAGGCATCAGGATCTAGGTTATGTCACTGTCACTAAGGAGGCATCAAGCATTAGGTTATGTCACTGAGGAAGCACCAAGCTTTAGGTTATGTCACTGTCACTGAGGAGGCATTACGCACTAGGTTATGTCACTGTCGAGGCATTCAGTAGTAGGTTATGTCACTGAGGAGTCATCGGGCACTAGGTTATGTCACTGTCACTGAGGAGGCATTAGGCACTAGGTTATGTCACTGAGGAGGCATTAGGCACTAGGTTATGTCACTGTCAATGAGGAGGCATTAGGCACTAAGTTATGTCACTGTCAATGAGGAGGCATTAGGCACTGGGTTATGTCACTGTCAATGAGGAGGCATCAGGCTCTAGGTTATGTCACTGAGGAAGCACCGAACTTTAGGTTATGTCACTGTCGAGGCATTCAGTACTAGGTTACGTCACTGAGGAGGCATCGGGCACTAGGTTATGACACTGTCACTGAGGAGGCATCGGGCACTAGGTTATGACACTGTCACTGAGGAGGTATCGGGCACTAGGTTATGTCACTGTCGCTGAGGATGCATTAGGCACTAGGTTATGTCAGAGGAGGCAATAGGCACTAGGTTATGTAAATGAGGATGTATCAGACACTAGGTTATGTCACTTAGGAGGCATCAGGCACTAGGTTATGTCACTGTCGCTGAGGATGCATCAGGCACTAGGTTATGTCACTGAGGAGGCATCAGGCACTAGGTTATGTCACTGAGGAGGCATCAGGCACTAGGTTATGTCACTGAGGAGGCATTAGGTACTAGGCTATGTCACTGATAAGGCATCAGACACTAGGTTATGTCACTGATAAGGCATCAGGTACTAGGCTATGTCACTGATAAGGCATCAGGCACTAGGTTATGTCACTGATAAGGCATCAGGCACTAGGTTATGTCACTGAGGAGGCATCAGGCACTAGGTTATGTCACTGAGGAGGCATCAGGCACTAGGTTATGTCACTGAGGAGGCATCAGGCACAAGGTTATGTCACTGAGGAGGCATCAGGCACTAGGTTATGTCACTGAGGAGGCATCAGGCACTAGGTTATGTCACTGAGGAGGCATTAGGTACTAGGCTATGTCACTGATAAGGCATCAGGCACTAGGTTATGTCACTGATAAGGCATCAGGTACTAGGCTATGTCACTGATAAGGCATCAGGCACTAGGTTATGTCACTGATAAGGCATCAGGCACTAGGTTATGTCACTGAGGAGGCATCAGGCACTAGGTTATGTCACTGAGGAGGCATTAGGTACTAGGCTATGTCACTGATAAGGCATCAGGCACTAGGTTATGTCACTGATAAGGCATCAGGCACTAGGTTATGTCACTGAGGATGTATCAGGTACTAGGCTATGTCACTGATAAGGCATCAGGCACTAGGTTATGTCACTGATAAGGCATCAGGCACTAGGTTATGTCACTGAGGAGGCATCAGGCACTAGGTTATGTCAGAGGAGGCAATAGGCACTAGGTTATGTAAATGAGGATGTATCAGGTACTAGGTTATGTCACTTAGGAGGCATCAGGCACTAGGTTATGTCACTGTCGCTGAGGATGCATCAGGCACTAGGTTATGTCACTGAGGAGGCATCAGGCACTAGGTTATGTCACTGAGGAGGCATTAGGTACTAGGCTATGTCACTGATAAGGCATCAGGCACTAGGTTATGTCACTGAGGAGGCATCAGGCACTAGGTTATGTCACTGAGGAGGCATTAGGTACTAGGCTATGTCACTGATAAGGCATCAGGCACTAGGTTATGTCACTGATAAGGCATCAGGCACTAGGTTATGTCACTGAGGAGGCATCAGGCACTAGGTTATGTCACTGAGGAGGCATCAGGTACTAGGTTATGTCACTGAGGAGGCATTAGGTACTAGGCTATGTCACTGATAAGGCATCAGGCACTAGGTTATGTCACTGTCGCTGAGGATGCATCAGGCACTAGGTTATGTCACTGAGGAGGCATCAGGCACTAGGTTATGTCACTGAGGAGGCATCAGGCACTAGGTTATGTCACTGAGGAGGCATTAGGTACTAGGCTATGTCACTGATAAGGCATCAGGCACTAGGTTATGTCACTGAGGAGGCATTAGGTACTAGGCTATGTCACTGATAAGGCATCAGGCACTAGGTTATGTCACTGATAAGGCATCAGGCACTAGGTTATGTCACTGAGGATGTATCAGGTACTAGGCTATGTCACTGATAAGGCATCAGGCACTAGGTTATGTCACTGATAAGGCATCAGGCACTAGGTTATGTCACTGAGGAGGCATCAGGCACTAGGTTATGTCACTGAGGAGGCATAAGGCACTAGGTTATGTCACTGAGGAGGCATCAGGCACTAGGTTATGTCACTGCGCTGGCATTAAGCACTAGGTTATGTCACTGATGAGCTATCGAGCACTAAGTTATGTCACTGAGGAGGCATCGGACACTAGGTTATGTCACTGAGGAGGCATTGGGTACTAGGTTATGACACGGTCACTGAGGAGGCATCGGGCATTAGGTTATGACACGGTCACTGAGGAGGCATTAGGTACTAGGTTATGTCACGCTCACTGAGGAGGCATCGGGCATTAGGTTATGACACTGTCACTGAGGAGGCATTAGGGCATGGCCACTCCTCTTTGGGGGCGTGTCTAGCATATCAGAAGCATCCACTCACAGGAGCATGGCATGACTCCCAGCCAGGGTAGTAGAGAGCCTGGCTGGGCCCAGGATCTTTTCAGGGGGCATGGCCTAATCAAATAAGGCGTGGACCCCACTGAGCCCCTCTATCAGACCTGGGCCCAGGTAATTTGTACCCTCCTACCCCTCTCTCGACGCCACTGGGCATCAGGCACTAGGTTATGTCACTGAGGAGTCATCGGGCACTAGGTTATGTCACTGAGGAGGCATTAGGCACTAGGTTATGTCACTGAGGAGGCATCAGGCACTAGGTTATGTCACTGAGTAGGCATTAAGGCACTTGGCTATGTCACGCTCACTGAGGACGTATTCGGTACTAGGGTCAGTGTCACTGAAGAGGCATTTGGTACTAGGTTATGTCACTGTCAATGAGAAGGCATCAGGCTCTAGGTCAGGCATGTCCAAACTGCGGCCCTCCAGCTGTTGAGAAACTACATATCCCAGCATGCCCTGACACCGTTTTGCTGTCAGAAAATGCTAAAGCTGTGTCAGGGCATGCTGGGATGTGAAGTTTCTCAACAGATGGAGGGCCGCAGTTTGGACATGCCTGCTCTAGGTTATGTCACTGATGAGTCATTAGGCACTAGGTTACGTCTTGTGTTGGCATTAAGGCACTTGGCTATGTCATGGTCATTGAGACATTTGGTTCTACAGTAGGTTAGGTCACGCTCACTGAGGAGGCACCAGGTATGTTATGTCACTGAGGAGGCATTAGGCTCTAGGTTATGTCACGGTCAATGAGGAGGCATTAGGCACTAGGTTATGTCACTGAGGAGTCATCGGGCACTAGGTTATGTCACTGAGGAGACATTAGGTTACATCACTCAGTAGGTATTCACTGCCACTGAGTAGGCATTGAAGCACTTGGCTATGTCACACTCACTGAGGAGGCATTCGGTACTAAGGGCACTGTCACTGAGGAGGCATTAGGCACTAGGTTATGTCACTGTCAATGAGTAGGCATCAGGATCTAGGTTATGTCACTGTCACTAAGGAGGCATCAAGCATTAGGTTATGTCACTGAGGAAGCACCAAGCTTTAGGTTATGTCACTGTCACTGAGGAGGCATTACGCACTAGGTTATGTCACTGTCGAGGCATTCAGTAGTAGGTTATGTCACTGAGGAGTCATCGGGCACTAGGTTATGTCACTGTCACTGAGGAGGCATTAGGCACTAGGTTATGTCACTGAGGAGGCATTAGGCACTAGGTTATGTCACTGTCAATGAGGAGGCATTAGGCACTAAGTTATGTCACTGTCAATGAGGAGGCATTAGGCACTGGGTTATGTCACTGTCAATGAGGAGGCATCAGGCTCTAGGTTATGTCACTGAGGAAGCACCGAACTTTAGGTTATGTCACTGTCGAGGCATTCAGTACTAGGTTACGTCACTGAGGAGGCATCGGGCACTAGGTTATGACACTGTCACTGAGGAGGCATCGGGCACTAGGTTATGACACTGTCACTGAGGAGGCATCGGGCACTAGGTTATGACACTGTCACTGAGGAGGTATCGGGCACTAGGTTATGTCACTGTCGCTGAGGATGCATTAGGCACTAGGTTATGTCAGAGGAGGCAATAGGCACTAGGTTATGTAAATGAGGATGTATCAGGTACTAGGTTATGTCACTTAGGAGGCATCAGGCACTAGGTTATGTCACTGTCGCTGAGGATGCATCAGGCACTAGGTTATGTCACTGAGGAGGCATCAGGCACTAGGTTATGTCACTGAGGAGGCATCAGGCACTAGGTTATGTCACTGAGGAGGCATTAGGTACTAGGCTATGTCACTGATAAGGCATCAGACACTAGGTTATGTCACTGATAAGGCATCAGGCACTAGGTTATGTCACTGAGGAGGCATCAGGCACTAGGTTATGTCACTGATAAGGCATCAGGCACTAGGTTATGTCACTGAGGATGCATCAGGCACTAGGTTATGTCACTGAGGAGGCATTAGGTACTAGGCTATGTCACTGATAAGGCATCAGGCACTAGGTTATGTCACTGAGGAGGCATTAGGTACTAGGCTATGTCACTGATAAGGCATCAGGCACTAGGTTATGTCACTGATAAGGCATCAGGCACTAGGTTATGTCACTGATAAGGCATCAGGCACTAGGTTATGTCACTGAGGAGGCATCAGGCACTAGGTTATGTCACTGAGGATGCATCAGGCACTAGGTTATGTCACTGAGGAGGCATTAGGTACTAGGCTATGTCACTGATAAGGCATCAGGCACTAGGTTATGTCACTGATAAGGCATCAGGCACTAGGTTATGTCACTGAGGAGGCATCAGGCACTAGGTTATGTCACTGAGGATGCATCAGGCACTAGGTTATGTCACTGAGGAGGCATTAGGTACTAGGCTATGTCACTGATAAGGCATCAGGCACTAGGTTATGTCACTGAGGAGGCATTAGGTACTAGGCTATGTCACTGATAAGGCATCAGGCACTAGGTTATGTCACTGATAAGGCATCAGGCACTAGGTTATGTCACTGATAAGGCATCAGGCACTAGGTTATGTCACTGAGGAGGCATCAGGCACTAGGTTATGTCACTGAGGAGGCATTAGGTACTAGGCTATGTCACTGATAAGGCATCAGACACTAGGTTATGTCACTGATAAGGCATCAGGCACTAGGTTATGTCACTGAGGAGGCATCAGGCACTAGGTTATGTCACTGAGGAGGCATTAGGTACTAGGCTATGTCACTGATAAGGCATCAGACACTAGGTTATGTCACTGATAAGGCATCAGGCACTAGGTTATGTCACTGATAAGGCATCAGGCACTAGGTTATGTCACTGATAAGGCATCAGGCACTAGGTTATGTCACTGAGGATGCATCAGGCACTAGGTTATGTCACTGAGGAGGCATTAGGTACTAGGCTATGTCACTGATAAGGCATCAGACACTAGGTTATGTCACTGATAAGGCATCAGGCACTAGGTTATGTCACTGAGGAGGCATCAGGCACTAGGTTATGTCACTGAGGAGGCATTAGGTACTAGGCTATGTCACTGATAAGGCATCAGACACTAGGTTATGTCACTGATAAGGCATCAGGCACTAGGCTATGTCACTGATAAGGCATCAGACACTAGGTTATGTCACTGAGGAGGCATCAGGCACTAGGTTATGTCACTGAGGAGGCATTAGGTACTAGGCTATGTCACTGATAAGGCATCAGGCACTAGGTTATGTCACTGATAAGGCATCAGGCACTAGGTTATGTCACTGAGGAGGCATCAGGCACTAGGTTATGTCACTGAGGAGGCATCAGGCACTAGGTTATGTCAGAGGAGGCAATAGGCACTAGGTTATGTAAATGAGGATGTATCAGGTACTAGGTTATGTCACTTAGGAGGCATCAGGCACTAGGTTATGTCACTGTCGCTGAGGATGCATCAGGCACTAGGTTATGTCACTGAGGAGGCATCAGGCACTAGGTTATGTCACTGAGGAGGCATCAGGCACTAGGTTATGTCACTGAGGAGGCATCAGGCACTAGGTTATGTCACTGAGGAGGCATCAGGCACTAGGTTATGTCACTGAGGAGGCATTAGGTACTAGGCTATGTCACTGATAAGGCATCAGGCACTAGGTTATGTCACTGTCGCTGAGGATGCATCAGGCACTAGGTTATGTCACTGAGGAGGCATCAGGCACTAGGTTATGTCACTGAGGAGGCATCAGGCACTAGGTTATGTCACTGAGGAGGCATTAGGTACTAGGCTATGTCACTGATAAGGCATCAGGCACTAGGTTATGTCACTGAGGAGGCATTAGGTACTAGGCTATGTCACTGATAAGGCATCAGGCACTAGGTTATGTCACTGATAAGGCATCAGGCACTAGGTTATGTCACTGATAAGGCATCAGGCACTAGGTTATGTCACTGAGGATGTATCAGGTACTAGGCTATGTCACTGATAAGGCATCAGGCACTAGGTTATGTCACTGAGGAGGCATCAGGCACTAGGTTATGTCACTGAGGAGGCATCAGGCACTAGGTTATGTCACTGATAAGGCATCAGGCACTAGGTTATGTCACTGAGGAGGCATCAGGCACTAGGTTATGTCACTGAGGAGGCATCAGGCACTAGGTTATGTCACTGAGGAGGCATCAGGCACTAGGTTATGTCACTGAGGAGGCATTAGGTACTAGGCTATGTCACTGTGCCTATGGAATTAATAGATTCAGATCACAAGTCCCTTTGCGGCAATCAGTAATGAGCGCTGATGGTGGCAGTCAGTCGTCAGATAGGGCTGTAGTAAATACCCATTTTGCATACATATAAATGGAATGAGGATTTACAGAGGATGGATTACCATATCCCCAGCTCCGCTGTCACACGGCTCAGTTCAGTGCGTGTCTGTAGCACGCGGTATGTGTGCTGTGCAGGCAGCACTGAGACCTGCCAAATCCCAATTTTGTCACCATCTGCCACGGAGGAAGAAAACACCTGTCAGGAGCAGCTGCTGGGTGCGCAGTATAGGTAAGGGGCAAATCACTTCCACTCTCCAGTTGTCCGGATTCAGGTGACACATGGACCATACTAAAGATGGCCAAATGTCCCCCTGCATGCTAGCTCTCCTCAGGTGCTGCGCGCACACTGCCACATTGTGTACCACACTCTCAGCGCAGACACCTCAGAGAACTGGCCGCGCTACACTACTACATTGTAATGGCATATTCTAAAGGGACTTCACTGTACCACGCTTAAGCATACTGTGCCCTTGAATCAGTTAGGAACTACAAATCCCAGCATATCCCGAAATATACGCATGCGTGCCCCGGCGATCTGGTCCCCACATGTGAAGTGAAACTGAAAGCCCTGATAATGGTACATGCAGCATTATATAGACACCCACTAGCGGGAAACCTGTCTCCAACTCGGAATATCTGACATACATACAGGGCTGAGCTACTGTAAGGGGTCTATTCATGACCCAGGCTATTTTGTCCCCTATAAAGTATTGCAATGATGAGAAATAATGTTTCATCTTAATAAAAAACAAAACTAATTTCACGGAAAAGAGCGCTCCACGGGGGTAATTCAGACCTAATCGCTAGGCTGCGTTTTCGTACAGCCTGCGATCAGGTCTAAACTGCGTATGCGTTTGCACTGCAATGCACAGGCACGTTGCACAGGTACAAAGCGGATCTCCGCTAAGCGATGGGTTTGTGCGAAGAATCCATTCTCACGGGCGATCGCAAGGAGATTGACAGGAAGAAGGCGTTGTGGTGGCAACTGACCGTTTTCTGGGAGTGGTTGGAAAAACGCAGGCGGGACCAAGCATTTGCAGGGAGGGTGTCTGACGTCAATTCCGGTCCCGGACAGGCTGAAGTGATCGCAGCGGCTGAGTAAGTCCTGGGCTACTCAGAAACTGCATAAGATCTGTTTGTACAGCTCTGCTACACATGCGATCGCACACTTACACAGCGAAAATACACTCTATGGGCGGCAACTATCTGCTCGCAGCAGTGCAAAAAAAAACCCTAGCGAGTGATCAGGTCTGAATTAGGCCCCATGGAAGGACAGATCAATCTGTCTGCGTATAAGTCTTGTCAGCAGTATACACAGTATTTTCCCTCAGTACTACAAATAGCAGTATCCCCTCAGTATTATCCTCTAATGTCAGCAGTATACACACTATTATCCCCTCAGTATTATCCTCTAATGTCAGCAGTATACACAGTATTATCCCCTCAGTATTATCCTCTAATGTCAGCAGTATACACAGTATTATCCCCTAATGTCAGCAGTATACACAGTATTATCCCCTCAGTATTATCCTCTAATGTCAGCAGTATACACAGTATTATCCCCTAATGTCAGCAGTATACACAGTATTATCCCCTCAGTATTATCCTCTAATGTCAGCATTATACACAGTATTATCCTCTAATGTCAGCAGTATACACAGTATTATCCCCTCAGTATTATCCTCCTATGTCAGCATTATACAAACTATTATCCCATCAGTATTGTCCCCTAATGTCAGCATTATACACAGTATTATCCCCTAATGTCAGCAGTATACACAGTATTATCCCCTCAGTATTATCCTCTAATGTCAGCATTATACACAGTATTATCCCCTAATGTCAGCAGTATACACAGTATTATCCCCTAATGTCAGCAGTATACACAGTATTATCCCCTAATGTCAGCAGTATACACAGTATTATCCCCTCAGTATTATCCTCTAATGTCAGCATTATACACAGTATTATCCTCTAATGTCAGCAGTATGGGGGGTCATTCCGAGTTGTTCGCTCGGTAAAAATCTTCGCATCGCAGCGATTTTCCGCTTAATGCGCATGCGCAATGTCCGCA